>NW_008796041.1:3437152-3478260 GCF_000699145.1 Aptenodytes forsteri | reverse complement strand
CCCTCTTCCCCCCCCCCCCCCCGATTCTCCCTTTTCTCTGTAATTCAACAATGGGACCTCACATGGTACTGCTGAAATTTATCTATCAACTATCACGTTTCTCCTTTCTTTTTACAATTTACTAGACTATTACATTTTTACATTTCTCAATTTAGGCCCAGGATGCCTTCCTGTGCTTCTGAACTCTTTAAAACACAGATAATATTACTTTATAAATGTTACTGAAATTTTAATAGTAAAAGATCCTTATAAAAGTGACAAAATTCAGGTTACTAAGATTTTTTTCTTAGAGCAAGAGAATCACATAAGAACACAACATTGACTTGAAGATTTAATTTTCCCAACTCCCTGGCTAGATTTAGAGGAATCCATCACTCCTGAACTATAATACGTCTAAAAGATGTCTCCGAAGACATTTTTCATAGCTTTTATTCAACACTGTCCTTGGTGCAGTAGGACCTAGGTGATGATTTTTTGCAGTGTTTCCTGTACCATGTGAATATCCAGTCCCAACTGGGTATTTAAGTGCCAGATCCATAAAGGAAATGGGTGTAAAAGATCAGTGGTTGTGTGGCACCGAGATTCTTGAAACTCCTGGTTTTGATTTCAAGGCATCGCCCTCAACCCAATCCAGGTTGATGCTGTTGTAGCTAGGCTAAAATCAGTTTTCTTTCATTCTTCTCTTTTTTTTCCTGAATTAGTTTCTGCACAGTGACTCCTCTCAGCAGGAGGAGTAGATAACGATTGCTTGCAATCTCAATTATAGGAGACTAGGTCACTTTTCGGAGAAATTAGTTGTAATTTTCCAGACTGAGGAGGGAGCAGGATTCAAAATGCCTGCTTGCCAGAGAGCATAACTGCAATCCTGAATTGACACAATCACTGAAATATTTAAGCTGGGGAAGATATCTAATTAGGTAGAAGTACTTTGGAGGCTGCATTCCTTCCGTTCTACTTCAGGTACCAGTCAATAGGCAATCATAGAAAGTGACGCATTTCAGAAGGTGTTTCAACTCTATCTACATGCCAGGTTTTCTTCAATCTGCTTAACAACCAATTCTCCCTCTGCAGGTCTCTATCTGTCCTCATTAACTTTTATGAAGAGTCTACAATGACCACACTCCTTTCTTAAATGTCTCAGTTAAATGTTTTAATGGAGGCAAACTATATCTGGTCCTAAAAGCCTCTAGAGCTGTTTGTTAAAGATGTGCCCTGACAGATGTGGCTGCTGCACAGGACATTTTAAATTAAGCATCACTGTAAATTCTCTCATGAACTCTGGGCCACAGTCATTAAACTTCACGCTTTTGCTTTCTGTTATTGATTGCAGAAACTTTTCTGTTAAAAAGTCATGTTAAATCCCAATGTGACATCCCAAGGTTACACTATTCCAACTAACTGCAATTCACATTGAGTAATATTAGGAGCAGAATTTCACCATTGTCTATACAATAATTTGTATCTCAGTTGTTACTGTACCTTTCCCAAATTCATATTATGACCATTTGTGTTCTGTAGTTACTGTGGAAAGATGACGGTCTCCATAAAGTCTAATTTCCCTAAAACTTTCAATTGCCTTTACCCATCGGTTAT
Source organism: Aptenodytes forsteri (assembly GCF_000699145.1). Taxonomy (NCBI): domain Eukaryota; kingdom Metazoa; phylum Chordata; class Aves; order Sphenisciformes; family Spheniscidae; genus Aptenodytes; species Aptenodytes forsteri. The sequence continues at coordinate 3,476,667 of NW_008796041.1, read as the reverse complement.
TATGTTTCATTTTTGAAGATTAGTTTCATTTCATTGACATGACTTGTCAGGCTTGGATGGATGCGAGTTTCAAATGGCAAACACATATATGTGCACAGACTCTAATGAACCTGCAGTGTAATGATGCAGAAGTGTGTGTGTGTTGGTTACTATCAATGAATAACAAAAGTACAGAACCTTAACTGAGAAGTGGGAATGTAATACTGTTGGATGGTGTTATTGCTTTTTCTGGGAAGAATTATTGCAGACGAGGTTCTCAGAAAATTGTTTGCCTCAAACAAGTGAGAAATTGGAAGAAGAAACGAGCATACAGAAGACTCCCAGCAATCTTATTTTTCCAATGTGACCAAACAGAAATGTTTGCATGCAATTAATGTAACTGAAATAAACATGTCGTGACACCAAATATCATTTTAAGGCACTAGGAGACTCATTCAAGTGAAGCAACTGCATCCACTGCTGCTATATTAAATTTTAAATAAAACCCACAAAATCTCAAGAGTTTCTCTGCCAGAACTCACTATCTCACAAACTCTACTGCAGGAGTTCAACACTTAGCCATCATTACTGTAAACACTCCTTTTCCTTAATCTTTAGTATTATTTTATTGTAACTTACATCGGTGGCAGACTAATTACATTGACAAGACTCTTTCTGTATTGTTTGTTTCTATGCACAGCTGAAGCTGAGCAGAGGAATCAGGAGCATGACCACACTGCATAAAAGCAATACTGATGGTTTAAACATATATTTACTAGTGAACTGGACAAAAAGAAAAGTTTAAAAAAGGACAGACTGCTAAGTGAGTAATCACTGGGTAGATCTCATTTCATTTGCCTAAATGTTGATTAGAGCATATAAATGTTGAAATTGGAAGACTTTTTATGGATCCAGACTGGCCTTTGTTTCGTATTCATGTGATAATTGTATTAGTTTTTGAATAATAATATTTATACATTAATATTTACAGCAATGAATTCCACCATTTGGTTCCACAAGGATGTGTCTAAATCACCTATTAAAATGGAGATAAGAATTTGCAATGGCATAGAAGTCAAACACAGTCACAAATGATTAGTAAGTGGATCACTTACGATAAGCAGTTCAGTAACAGATGCTGCCCTTCTGCTCTAACTGTATATGATCTGACACCCCTGGAAATAAGGGGATTCTGCATGCTTTGACTTTTGGGCTTTGACAGCACAATAGATGCTGATCTTAAATGCCATATTAAGTTGTCTGAGCATGACTTGCAGAGCCAAATCTCAGTTTCTCTGTACCATCACTGTAGATATATGAAAAAATCCAGAAAAGCCTGCAGGACAGCTTGTAGAGCTGATCCACAGCCACCGAGCTGTGCAGGACCGATGCTCACCTATCCCCTTTGAGGAAGATGTGGGCTTTTGCTAGCTGGCGCCCATTCTGGGGTCATTCTGAGAAGGACATTTTGAAAGATAAGTAAACAGCATAGTGATCAAGAAGGTGTCAAGGCTTCAAGTGCATCAACAGGGTCAGCAACCCCTTTCCTCCCTCCTAGGGGTTTAGCTGCCTGTCTGTGTTCAAGGTCAGTTCTGATATGGTGAAGCCATGTAACCTTGGATCAAACTTTCGTAAACACAGCAAAGTGTGTGAGAAAACAATGAGAAGCCTCACCTGATGATTCCTTACCTCAGGAGCTGCAATTCAGCCATGTCCTTGGTCTTGGTCCTTGCCTGGGCTTCACTATAGACATTCCCATGCCTCCCTTGCTGATCCTGACCTTGCTTTGCCGACATGACTTCCTAGCTTGACCTCCGGTCTGTGTCATCACAGCAGACTTCCCTGATGATCACTGGACTATTTGGCTGACCCTGGTTACCGTCTTTGGACCTACTCTGCTCTTCTTGTTACAGCACTGTGGGACTGTACCCCTTGTCGGTGAGATCATGGCCCCAGCCTGTCACTCCAGTTCCTGGCTCTCCTTTTGTGGAGCAGCCACTCTTGCTGCTTCCTAACAGAAGGCTGCAGTGGAGGGAGATCAAAAATAAAGGCCACCTTATTTCTAGACGGTATATAATATGTTAATATTAACACTTGTATTCCTTAGGTGATATACTCTCACATTTCTTTATATGCATTTCAAACTCAGAAGGAGAAGGATGTTGAGGGAAATATTCCAAATTTTCTTTAAAAATGCTAGTGGCTGCTGGGGGTAGACAGCAAGGGAGCTGAAAACAGACAGCAATTCCTCATGCTCCAAAAACACACAACATCCCTGCAGATGCCTGGAATGAGAAGTGCAGGAAAGATTTCAGAGAGACTCTTCAACTGAAAAATATGATTTGTGGGGGATTCTGGCAGAGAAAGATAAGGCTTGGGACCTGGTTGGTGGGATTTGAGGAGAAGATTCAGTTGTGCCAAGCAAAACACACTTAACTTCACATTCATTCGGAAAGCCATAAGAAACAATAGGGTGTCATTGTACTTATGGTGCGGTTTGATCGATTTGTTGGAAAGAAAGTAAGGTTGTTTTATTTACTCTGAACTGGAGAGAAAGGAATGTCACATTATCCTTAATTACCATATGTTTCCCCCCTTTCTTACATTTAAATGCATATATATTGACATATTTTATTTTCTGCTGTATACCCAGGAAAGATTTCAGAGAGACTCTTCAACTGAAAAATATGATTTGTGGGGGATTCTGGCAGAGAAAGATAAGGCTTGGGACCTGGTTGGTGGGATTTGAGGAGAAGATTCAGTTGTGCCAAGCAAAACACACTTAACTTCACATTCATTCTGAAAGCCATAAGAAACAATAGGGTGTCGTACTTATGGTGCGGTTTGTTTGATTTGTTGGAAAGAAAGTAAGGTTGTTTTATTTACTCTGAACTGGAGAGAAAGGAATGTCACATTATCTTTATTAACCATATGTTTCCACCCTTTCTTACATTTAAATGCATATATATTGACATATTTTATTTTCTGCTGTATACCCCTCTCCTAACTCTGGTTCCATGCTTCAGTTACTTCAGTTAAAAGCAGGATTAGCAGTAACAGTGGTTTTATTTTTATTTTGCATACACTTCATACAACCATTAAAGTATGGCTATTTATCTGAATGCCTTTCTTATGCATCCATGATGCAAACACAGCAATTCCATCCCAGAAAAGACTGTGTAAAGATGCACAGATGAGTAAGGCTGAGTTTTATTCAATCTGGACTGTTTTCAGTGAGACATTGTGATTTGTACCCATTACTGCTCATCTTGGTGTTCCTACACGCTGTGAGATCAGAGCAGAAATGGATCATACTTCTAATCCAACTCTTTCTAAAATGCATGGAGGAATCTCAGTTACTTCCACATCAATTTAATTCATGTCTGTATGGGAGTAGGAAACTTGTTCCTCGGGAGTGAAGAAAGGGCTATCTTTTGGAGGAACCCACTGTGGGATGTGAAGGCTGCTGCAAACATTCAATCAATTTGAGGAATCTGTTCAACACTGTCTCCTCCTGACACTCAGACTGAATGGATTTCCCCCCCCCTATATCTGACACAAATGCTTCTGAGGTTGATGAAACTTCTTTGGACACAAAGAAAGAGATAAGCATACTTTCAAAATTCCTAATCGCTAGCAGGAAATAACAGTTATAGCATGATCTGCCAATTAGTGATAAACTATGATGCTGATGGAATCAAGATCTATAATGAAAACTATGTTGTCGTGGCAAAATGATTTTATAACTAGAACTAGGAAAACATTTTTTTTTTAAATAGACTATTAAAACCACAAATCCCTTAACCCTATTTTGGCCCATCAGAAAATTTCAGATTTGCAGTTTAAACTGAACACAGCAAATGTGCCAATCTCCCAGAAACTTAGGTATTTAGCAACTTCTTGTTTGTGCCCAGGCTTTTTGCAGAAAGGAAATCCAGCCAAATGGCCCAGGCAGGAGCTTCAGTATGCCAAAGAGAAACCTAGTGTCGATAGCTGGGGAATGAGAACCCAGGAACACGCCAGTGAAGTCTCTGGTCACTTCTTTTTGTAACACTGAACCATTGTAGGAACTCTGGGATGCCAGGGTACCCGAGTCCTGGCATTTCTTGAAACTTGGAGAGAGACTGGATTCTGTGTCACGGCTCCAGGAGAGAAATCTTAGGTATAGCCAGGTCCCAAATAACTTGGATTGATAGCAAAAACTTCATATTTGCAGCTTTGCTGTCTGAACCTGAAATGTGGGCTCATGGATCCTGGATTCCCAGCCCCAACACAATCTACTTGCTGTACTTTCTCAAGAACTGCAGTCAAGTGCGTTACATGAGCTTAATTGTGGAGCCAAGCCAAGACTCTGTTTTGATAACAGGAGTTTGTTCACTCACATAAATGCAGTGCTTTGGGGAATTAAAATGGATGTGCTCTAAATGTGATTATTGACAGAAATAGGGCTCGTGAAATCAAAGGCATGAATCAGAATAGGAAGCTGTGTTCCTCACGCTGTGCTCTATATATACTTGTTTTTTTTTACAGTCAGGCACTTATTTAAGAAAATGACATGCTCCATTTAGTGAAAGCAATGGAGCTGCTTTAGTGTGAAACAGAAGTAATGAATGCAGTGTGAGGATGGAGACCCCACATACTAAATATGGCTCTGGACAAGAACAGATTCGGTTGTCAATGGGGTTGTGTGTATTTACAGCAGGACTGAGTTTACTACAGTGCTTTGTCTTTTCATTGTCATTCATTAAGTTACTTAATCTCCTACTTGCCTCCAGAGAAGGAACTATATGAATATACACTATGCTTTCATTTATTTTTATATGGCACTGCTCATATTTAGACTCCTTCAGTGTGTTATGATGATTTGATCATTATAATGATCTGTAATACAAACATAACACTCTGTATACTTGTAGTTAATATCCACCGGAAAAATCCTATCCATTGTTAATGTGGGAAATATAGAACTGTTCACTGCTTATGTGAGCAGTGACTCAAGATAAATTTTATGTCTGGAGCCACTGCCTTCTCAAAAAATTTTAACACACATTTTTGTTCATTCATAGATTGGCACCTTTGGTGACCTTTGATATTCTCTGAAACTGGACTCACTTAGGAAATGTGTTGTCATCTTATCATTAAATCCTCATTTAAAAGTTTATTTTGTGTATATTTGTAGGTTTTCAAGTGGCATTCACAGGAAATGGTTAGGTTGTGTAACTCCTAGATGAGCATTTTATGTTTACAAATATAGCTTATTTTCTCTGCAAGTTTATTTCTCTAACGCATTCTCTCCTGCCACTCACACGTGCACGGAATTGTTTTGCAACAGCAACATGACATTATCTATCTATCACAGATAATCTATTCTTTGGCTGGTCAGCTATATTGGCCTATGTTTTATGCTCCGCCAGACCTTGAAGGTGAAGAGATCATAGTATTTTGATTATATCTAAGCCACTCTGAAAGCATTCTCATTAATGAGCAAAATAAACAGAACAATGGAATGACATAGGACATGAAAGTGCAGAGCGTTTTCCAGCCGGGTAGAGCAGCTTAATAGATCAGCCAGACAAAGTAGTTTTCTGACAAACTAGAATAAGATATTTAAGCTCTTGCAGGACTGCAGGACTATTCCCTTTCACAGCAATGATGAAAGATACTCAGATGCTTAAGTGTCTTTCTGGGCCACAGCCTCAAAAAATTACAAGTTTAGGAAACTCATTTGTCCTATGGCTTCCTTCTGAAACACATCAGGCGTCATGTGTACATACGTCTCCTCAGTAATTGTGCAAATGGATTTTCTGCTAGGCAGTTTTCTATGAAAAGGGCTGATTCTTGGCCAGTACACGGCTCTGCTGAATTTCCTTTAGCTGAAGATTTGACCCTAAGTTCTCTGTGTCCTTATTTATTTGTTTTGTCTGAGTGTTTAAGTTTACCATGATAGCTCAGGATGGATATTCCAAAGACAGACCTATGTCAATAATCCAACCAAGTCAGCTGCTTAAATAACCATCTAAGGCAAGGTTAGAGGTTAAGGTTAGAGCCTTAAACTGCTGAGATCAACATGTACTAGTATCATTCTCATTTCTACATCCTCAATTCCAAAACTGAGTGGGAGTGCTGTACCCACAGTGTGGAAAATAGATGTCCTCTCTTTTGCATGGATTCCTGGTATTGAATCACAGAATACATCCAGAAGATACTCCTAAGTAAGGACATAAATGACAGGATTCACTTCACCTAACATTAAAGGTGAGCTATAGCTCTAGATTCAGAAATATATGGGCTCATTTCAGCTGTCCATGCACCCTGTGCCAGTTGAGGTGCCTTGGGTTGTCTGTGATATTTGCCAAGGGATATCGATTATGGCAGACCCGTGCCCTCCTAGGGCAGCTGGAGGCCAGGCCAGGTATCCTAAAGGCATCTCAAATGGCACTGCTCATCTACATGTGGGCAACCCCTCACCATTACAGCCAGAAGCTGGGAGACTGGTTCCTTGAATAAAGATCTCCGCTCCCCAAAAAGGAGTCTAGATGCCATGGGCGTGATTCATTTGCCTCAGCCTTGGTATCTACTGCCATTTGAGATGCTCCATGGTATCCAAACATGCATATGTAGCTGGAAAAAAAGACATAGGATTCACAGAATATCTGTGACCTTCTGGAGCAGCAGCTGGACACCAGACAGGATTTCATGGGTCATCAAAAATAACACTAGGTGCCAATTACTAGACACCTGAATTGAAACCTTAGCTTAGAAGTAGAAGTTTACATTATAAACATCTACAGTTAGGGAAATGAATATTGTCTTGAAATAACTGATAACATCTGGACATTTTGCTTTCTTTCCTACTAGGGCAGAGTTATACCTTACAGTATATTCACGACTTCTTCTTCCAGTTTTATACTTCTTCCAGTTTTATTTGATATACTTCCAGTAATTTTTCCAATGAAGTTGCCAACAAATGCATTTCTGTGTCAATAAGCATTTCCAGGTTATAAATCTAAATTCTGGAGATAAGGGAACAGTTCAGATTTAAAGCTCATTTGTTTTGCAGCCTTTGAGCTGACATTATCAATTACCATTTCAATTAGTGCTAATTAAATTGCTGAGGTTTCTAGATGTTGGGCTGATAGCAGTAACTCATTTCATCTAGACCAAAAAGCTGTTTGCATCTTTCAATCACAAACTCTCACTTGTGATTATCATATATAGATACTAAAAGGTGGACTTACTAGATAAAAAATAGCTGTCAAATACACTCTAAAACTCACTGTGACTCTGAAAGACCTTGAACATATGTGTGACATTTTTAAAACCTCAAAGTAATAAAGGGAGTAAAATTTATTACAAAAACCTGAACTTAATTGTCGTGACAGTTTAGGGGGTTTCTTGGGTGTCAGATGTTATGCTCATAAAGCATGATTTTACTAAAACATTACAAGGAGATGCTCCTCTGATTTCTGAATTTCCATGAGAAGATTGATGTTGACAATATGGATGTGCTTGCATGTATGTGCTCTTAAAAATATTTTGCCAATAATGTGACAAATACATAACCAACATATGATTGATCCAGACATCCCAGAAGTGTTTTTGATGTTTCTATGACTGTCAGAATTTATGTTTGAAAGAACATCTGTAAAATGGAAAGATTTTGTTGGTACTGAATTTGTACCTCCTTTCTTTCCATCCTACATTTTTTTCCATATGTTTGATCATGCAAGGTTTTAAGTATGTGATGTCACTTAAAAGCATGGGCTCCCCAGAGCCTTCCTGAAGTCATTGTGTAATGCCAGGGTCCACCTCGACTGCAAATCAGGAGCGCAGGGAGCATGAAATGTTTTAAGTATGTGATGTCACTTAAAAGCATGGGCTCCCCAGAGCCTTCCTGAAGTCATTGTGTAATGCCAGGGTCCACCTCGACTGCAAATCAGGAGCGCAGGGAGCTCTGTGTCTAGTCCACGTACCACAGCATTCTTTAGGCCTGATGCTCAGATGTCTATTATATCTGAGTGTGCTTTGTTGATATTGCCTTTTATGTTTATAGAAACCTAATATAAATAATCTTAAAAAAAAAAAAAGTCATCAAAAACACCAAAGGTCTGTGTGCTTGGCAAAATTTATTCAAACCACAGATTTTCACATAGTATTTTCATTGTTCTGTCCCTGCCAGTATCAGGAAGTGCCCTTGTGGCAGATGAAGAAAATAAAAGGAGTGTACTAAACTTTTTCAAACCTCAGAAGGGCTTTGAGGTTTGAGCAAGGACCTCAGCCAATTCTTATTTTATCTGAATCTGGTCTTTATTCCTAATGGTAATAAGATTCCTCTCCCTCCTCCGCCTCCCAAATGCCTAAAAACTGGTGGCTGAAAATAACTCGAGAGGAAGGATTGTCCAGTAATTAATGACTCCACCTAAGATTGAGAGGATTCAGCCATAATTTCCTTTTCGGACATAGACGTCCTACGTAACCATTCCTCTCTGTGCCTCAACTTTCCTTATTAAAAAAAAAAAAGAAAAGAAAAGAGATTTTGCTTTTGTCACAGTAGTGCTGAGAGGCTAAAGCCATTAAAATGATAGAGTGGAAAAAATACTATGCTCAGGGACAACCATAAGTTCCTTAGGACATGTTCGCAAGTTTCCAAGTGATTAATTTATCACAGCTTAATGCATTGTTGCTTTCCAGCCGAATTGTGATTGCTGACCATAGCATTCTGGCTAACTGCAAATGTGAATTAAATGTTGTAGCAGAAATCATTATGCAGGAGATTAAAGATATAGCACATTACTTTGCAAGTGAGAAAGGGTAGGAGATCACACAGAAAGCTACTACTAATCAATTGAGTAAAGTGCAAAAGCCATTTCACTCACGTGAAACCTATGTTTTGGTGAAAACACATTTTAATCAGGTTTATTAAAATTCTGACAGAAATGTGTAATCATCCACCGACTGTGGATATACACAATTTCAAATTTTCTTTGGTGTTCAGGGCTGCTTGGCATCCGAGTTTTGGTTCAAGCTCATTCCTAATTGATTATATTGTAATGAAGGGTACAGGAAGGGGGTAAGAAGAAGAAGAAAGCTCCAAATTGCCTTCCAGGCATAAAATGTGTTTTGATTTACAGTTAATGAAAATTTTTTATTACTCAAATTACTCCTTAATATTGTGGCTGGATTACTCTGGAATGGGGTTATCACACACATATGTCCCATTGGTCTACATCTCAGCAGTCAGGGTGGGTTTATTTTGGCGGGCTGGAAACAATGTCAGTGGTTCTCTTTTTATTTAAAGCAGCAATTGGCACACTTGCAGAGTGCTTAATGGTTTGTTTTCAGAGAAAAGAAACTTGTTACAATTTGGGAAAATGCTTTTATAATCTTAGATATGCAGATGTAAATGTAGATATATATGTGTGTATATACACATACTATATATATTTATATGTCTGTGTGTATATATATACATACATATGTAAACATTTTAGAAGCCATTGAAATTTTAAGATTACCTCCTTCCTTTTTTAAGACTAAAATTGTCTTCTCAAATATTCAACCCCAGTCATACTTTCCCTCTTTTCATCTCCCAGTGAATATCATTAAGAAGTGATCCTTATGAACTACAGTTGCTGATGGTTTCAAAAAACAGCTTCAGCGTACTAGTTACTTGCCAAGGAAATTTTAGCGGTCTCATTTTAGATGTTGAATGGATTTAACAGCAACTTTTGCCAGAACAAATGATAACTGAATCTCAAGAGCTTTGGTTTAGTCCTGGTAGGCCTGCAAATGTTCAGATATACATCTGGGGGCCACTGAAACCACGGGAAGGCTTGCTGTTGACTTCAGCTGTCTTAGGAGTTGGCCTCAGAACTTGCATCAAGCCCCCAGCGTGTTTGGGTTCCTCCTTTCCCTCTTGGCCCCACATGACCCCCGTCTTTTGAAAGACTTCATCACAAACCCAGGCCTCATTACACTGTTGAACTCCGCTTCTTACTTTTTTTAGTGGATGAATTTCTGAATCCCTACACCATTTCTACCTGCTTCGGCTGAAAACGTATTTGTTGGGTGCATCTCAATTCCTGCTTCCTGAAGTCCTTCATATGCAAAAGTCGTTGCTTAGACAGTCCCCGCACAGACAAATCTTAGCCCAGGCATAGTGCAACTGGATCAGCAGCACCGCATGGCTTGCTCGCACAGGACATTCCAGATGGGAATGCCATTGTTTTTTTCCAACTTCCTATAATGTCATTAATGCAAAACATCATTCCAAATTCACTTTCAAAGCATTAGGCTGAAGAGAGTTAAAATTAGAATAATCTTTGTAGATGAAATTCAAGACGTATGTAACAAGTCTTCAGGAACAGCCTTCATAATCTCTGAATAGCTTTATTATTTTCTCTTCAATGTCATCATTTTTTTCCTTTTTAATTAATTAGTAAAATACAGAGGTTTATACTCTCTAGTGGCTGATAGTAATGAATTCTTCCTTTGTAATTTGATCTTGTCGTATTATATTTAAATCCTTCAGAACAGACAACAGACATGTCCTAATTGATTATTACAGAGATCTTTTCTTCTAGTGTTTATATTTTCTCTTCCCAATCAAGACCCCACAGAGTTGACTAGCTAACTTTTCAACGCACGTTCAATTCCTATGAGGGTAAGCAGGAGTATAAAACCACAGATATCTGATATTCTCTAATAGTTTGTTCAAATTTAAATGAACACTTATTTTGAGAAAGCTTTCTTGCAGTCATATGTTTTCCTTTGCTTTGTCCCTGCTTTCTTTGAGTCTTAGCTTCTCTTCTCTATCCTTGGGAATGATTTAATAAGTTTATACTACTTAAAGAGACTGAGGCTGTATGCTGTTGAATTAAACAAGCAATATTTTAAACACGTATCACATACAATATAATCTTTTTCAACCATTTGTGACATGTTTCTTGGTGTGTTAGATTAAAAAAAAAAAAGACATTTTGTTTGTATTTACTCTTTTAAACTTTATCCTACACTTCAGGGAGAAAAATCATATCTTTGCTTCCATTCATCAAGTTATTCCTGCTATCTTTCACTTATGGACTATATATAAATTTAAAGCATAATTTTTTCTTGTAGACTAAAAAATTACACAATAGTTTGTAAAACATAGTCCCAAATCTAATTCAAATTGCTATGGCTTTTTCCTCTGCTTAATTACCTGTAAGAGCCCTACTAAAAATGATTTGTAAAGGAGTTTAATGCTGTATTTCAACAACTCTTTTCTGGAATTTGTACTCTCTTGCTGTGTTGTAAATTTATAGAAGGTGATCTATCTTTAGCCTCCCTTGGAGGCTGCTTGCTTAGTGCTTGATGTGATGTTCAGTTTATTCTTTGTTGCTTTCTAAACACAGTAATCATGATCAATAGAAGAAAGATCCTGCCAGCTTTTGAAAAGTCTTGTGGCACTTTCTGGGAAATTATTTATTACTTTTCACAAAAATGGTGACTGCCTCTTTTCTTTTGTATTAACTTTTTTCATTTTTGTATATGTTAAAATTTTTTGAGGATTTTTTTGTCTTTGGTGAAGCTCAGAAATCTATCCAGGAAAAATTTTTTAATTAATGTTCTGTTGAATCACAAAGCTGCTTTCTAGAAAAGACAAAAGAAAAAGTTTCAATGGAAATGAAACAAATAAATAGGTTCATGCTGAAAAATAGCACAGAAGAGCTTGTATCTGTGCAAGATGGATGACCAGGGGGTCAAGAGTAGACTAGGGAGTGATATGGGAACTTTTTGGTAATATCCTCAGAGGCAGGCAATGGACATTTGATGGGGTCCAATCCCATACCTGTGGTTTGAAGATACGGTGTATTCTTGTGCATGAACCGTGTTTTAGGAAGTGAGTTTACTCACATGGAGAACAACTATCTTCAAAAAATGTTAATTTCATGAATATCTCTGTGAATAAGTAGATGTCCTATTTATCCTTTTAGTCTTAACATATGCCTTTCTTCTAAGTAATATTTTACTGAATCTTGCCTGGTGAACTGAAAGAGTCAGCAGAAATCCTAACCCTGAGCTAGGACATAGAGGAGAAAGTCTCTCATACTTCAGTATCTTTGCCATATACCATATAATAAACAAATGGAATATTATGGCTTAGGTTATATGTCATTTTAATAAACAGCACCAATGGTGTTTATCCCAACAGTATTGTGCTTTTCTAATGACAACTAGTAAATTTGCAATACCTAACTACCTCTGAATAGATTTTTTTTAATCCAGAAGTACTCCCAGTAATCTGCATAGGAATGAGTAAATTATTATGTAATGTGAATATGTATGTCATGATCTGGCTCTAATCTAATTTGTAGATTAATATAGAAAATTAATGCATCCTAGAGAAAAGGAGAAAATACTGCAAATACTGTTTCTACTTTCCTTTGTGTGCCTGAGGACTGAAGTATCCATTTATTTGTTTTTTAATAACTGACTCATGGTACGGTGGAGTTTTGGGTCTCAGATACCTCTTCTAATATTTTTTCTAACATCATGGCATTTCTGGCATGCCCATGATAAAATAAATCTTCCTTACTTAAAGGAACCCTTTGAAAAACAATATTTGAATAGATTTTCTCTTGCTGAAGACAGCTGTCACTTTTGCTTCCCTTATCTCCTGGGTATCCAGGGTTGGAAAGGTCTTCTTTTGAATTTATTTTATCATTCTACATTTGTTGCTCATATGGTAGACATTTGCTGACTCTATGGCATATGTGTTATGCAAACCCCAGTGACTAGAGTGTTTTGAACAGCCATGAGTTGTAATTCCAAACATATTAAGAGATTAAAATAATTGCACTGTTTAATTTTACAAGCTTTCCACAACAAACATAGCCACCCACTCCTATACTAAAAGAAAACGAAGTGACGACAAGGTCTACACTGTTTTCCAAGGTTAGCTGTGAAATGACTTTTTTAAACCACATAGAATAAAATAATGGTCTTGCTGCCCTTGCACACCCAAGCCTTCCAGTAGGACTGGTTATAACATAACTAAATGAATTATTTCTGATCTTCACCTACAGCTCTTTTTAATAACGTCATCAGGAATCACGAGTCTGAATTGCTACTGCCTGTTGGAAAAGCCCATGGTGGTACATGATCAGGGCTCAGGGACTTACACCTGGTCATCTCTGCAGTGTGTTAGCCCAGGCTCTGGCTTGGTTTTGGTCTGTGCCACATGGCCCTCTACTAGACAATGCTTGGCCAGCGTTCAGAGGACCTTGTTTCTCAGGGGGATGTGGATGTGAGCTGTGCTGTGCCACCACCTCTCAGGGCCAGAGAAAAGGCCATGGTCCATTTCTTTCACCAAGACAGATGTAGCCAATGAAGAATTCATATATGAAGACTGTGGCCCTTCATGTGTGTCTATTTTATAGCCTAATGACATATAAAAGGTAAAATTATACCTTCTAGTAACACATGTTTAACTGGCTGACAGTTATACTCTGCATCTGGAGAGAGATCTGGGGATTCTGGGGATTTGGCTTCCAGATGATTGGAGTCAGGGACCTGGTGGGAATTTTGACTTCCATTTGCTTGCAAAGCCAGGTTCTACATTCATTTGCATGACAACATGAGGAAAAAACTAAACTGTGTCTGATATATACATCTATACTACCTATGTCTTTTCATCATAGCAGACTCATGTCCACACTGTTTATATATAAACAGATGTCTGTATGTAATTTATTATTTTTCATGAATAACAGTAGAATAGTACCTTGGTATAAACTTTGATCCCTTTATTTTTTTCTTTTTATCTTAATTTAATCTAACCTGAAATTCTTATTAGAGTAAGAGTAATCTTTGTCCTTTAAGTATCAAATACCTAAGAAAAGTACAAAGTACCTGAACCCTATTACCAATGGAGGAAAAAAATCTCACAAAAATAAGTTTTCCAGTGATATTTCTGATAATTCCTTCTTGCAGTAAGGTGGGCACTGTTCCAAACAACACATTCTTTTTTTTTTATATATTTGAAATACTTCAGTTTCTGCTAGAAACCTGAAAATACAGAGACTTGTAAGGAAGTGCATTCCTGTGACATATGATAAGTCACAAGAGAGAAATATCTATGCTTTCCATTATCAAGTATAAAAAAAATTGTGTGCATATTTCCAATAGTTTGGGGGATCATGAAATGTATTTACAAAAAAAAAAGCTGGATTCAATCATTATAAATTTTATACTTGTTTCTGTAATGTTCCCAAAACCACAAGGATACAATTTCTGGCATAGAAAGTCCTGGAAGCTGGGAGATATCCCTGGAAGCTGGAGGACCATAACTGCAAAGTGTCTCTATATCCTTGCCCTGTTCATACTGTGTACCCCCCCGATACGTCTACTGTCTGACATGTCAGAGACAGGAGACCGGGCTAGATGGATGTTTAATCTGACCCCGTACGTCTGCTCTTATATAAAAATCACAACCCAAATGACTCAAGGTTTGCAGAGGAAGAACTTTGTACAAAATCATCTTCTCCAAATCGATGGTAAAACTTGCATGAGCTTCAAAATACCAGTCTCCCAAATTCTTTGGGAACATCCAGCTCTGAATCCAAACACCAACCGGCTCACCTTTTTGATGCATCTCTGAGCAGAATAAACAAATTATTTCTCCTTTCATTCCAATTTTGCATCGACACATTCAGCTGCAATAAACTTCTCTCTGTGAAGTTATAACTAGGTGGATCCCATCCAGTAAAAGTATGTTGTTTAGATTCAGTCATGCTTGTAAAATGTTGATGAAAGTTTCTGGCCTTAATGCTAGGGAAGCATTCAAAAGGGAAGTGGTTTTCCAAGTATGAATAAATGCTGATTAAAAAGATATGGAGAAATCCAACTAAATTCAGCTTATTTTTCTCTGTTTCTTGCATTATCCATTTTTCTACTTAAAAAGAGCACTCAAATTTCAGTTTTTGTAGGAGTTTATTTCATTTTTTAGAGGATTTCTGGTAAGAAGAGAATGAAATAGGGTGTAAGAAGGAAGTAGTTACTTGTACTTTTTAGCTACTTTCTTCACAGTGTTTTGGGAAGTTTTTAAGTGGATTTTCATACAAACCAAATCACAGGATGTTAATAGAGATTTGTTTAATCTCAAAGGAAAATTCATTTAGAAAATGAGTAGTTTTCATAAAGGCAGAAACAGGTTTTGAAGTCAGAAAACAAAAACATTACTGTGTGATTAGGTCAAAGAATAACATGGTATAAATATCACCCCACTGGAAAAAGGCTCAAAGCTTCAGTATGTTAACAATCAGTGGCCCTCACCCAGCAAAGGAAACTAGCTGACTAAGAAAAAAATCATAAATGGGAGAAAAAGACTAATTTCAGAAAACTGCTGAATTGTCCACTCAGGTTCAACAAAAGTGCCTGAATTTCTGACTCTGTTATGGTGAACACAGAATCTCCAGTTTTAGTCTCCAAAGGTTGACAGTAACCTTGGAAGCATGTTGCAAATGTTGTCTCTATAATTAACTACAGTACAGGCCCCAAAAGCTCATTAGAAGACTCAGCTTTGTAGTCATGTCTCCAAATACTCCTCTCCTTTTCCCACATATCTAGTCATACTTTTCTCATTTCACCATGCTGTAGTCCCCATAAACTGGGTTTTATGTGAAGGCTTGTCTGTGTTATTAAGTGACAATCATCCTTTCAAGTTAACTCAATTTCTGATCTTCCCACTGCTAGAAAAAGACCTTGTCTTAGACGTGGACTCCAAGTGAAGCAGCTAGCTCGAACACCTTCAGACGAAATAATATTTCAGCAGAATAGAAATCATGTGTGGAAGCTTTAGGAACTGCCTCTAAAGTTGACATATGTGCTCCTTATTTCCTCCTTCCCCCTAATAA
Organism: Aptenodytes forsteri; assembly: GCF_000699145.1. NCBI lineage: Eukaryota > Metazoa > Chordata > Aves > Sphenisciformes > Spheniscidae > Aptenodytes > Aptenodytes forsteri. Next base: position 3,460,792 of record NW_008796041.1, on the reverse strand, counting down.
TGCTAATGAGGCTTAGATTGGCTGGTGGCATTAAAAATTTAAGATAGTAATCAGGAGCTAAATCACACACTCCTCCATCATGCTGCTCTCCCCCATGGTAGAGTGGTCTGTTGCAGATTCACGTGCCAAATCTATTCCTTGGATAGTTCTGATATTTTTCGCTTCACTTCTGCAGCTGTTCCTTTCATGTCACTTTTGTTCTATCCCATTTCTCCTGCTCATTCCTCACTGATATAAACATCTGGGAAAGTTCTCCAGACCACTTCCTGAACCTACAGACACTGGTAATAGTAATAGTAATAATAATGAAACATTTATGTATATATTAGTCTTGTCTCTAAAATACTTGGAGCTCTGTGCAAAAACAAATGCCACCCAATCAAAATAAATAGAATAAAAACATAATAAATACATGAAATAAAATGCAAACAGGTTTGCAGGTGCTTGGACCCAAGGTCACCCAGACACATGTTTTAGCTCAGTGTAGATTGTAGCAAAGTCTGCATAGCCATTAATTGAGTTGATCTTATTGCAACAGTTTTTACAATAAAGTTCAGGCTCCTGCATAACCACATTTATTTTGTACATAAGCATGGACCTAGCTTTAAGTCCAGTTGAGCAGCATGCGTTCAATACACCTGCCATTCTGCTGACAAAAGACCACCTCTATGTCTACAAAGAGCAATAATACACCAAAGACAATCAAGTTAATTACCTTAACTGTTGAACTGAGGTGAGATTCTCTGTGCTACTGTGGATATATATATCCCCTGGTATTCATATGAGTCTTGATATATTGATAAACCAATAATATTGGTATAGTGGTATAATACTGGCACACTGATATAAATATCCACTGGCAGACCAGTGCTGTTCTGAACTTCCTCAGCAATCTTCGCCTCTCCTATTTATCTCTTTCCATCTCATATAGTCACTACCCAGTGGGTTCTCTCTTAAGCTGCACAACTAACTTTCTTCCCCCAGTGACAGCCCAGTCCTGGCCGTCATGCCAAAAATGCCCTTTTGCTACATCACTTGGTAGACTTGTGTTTTCCTCTGCTGACGTGATTAAATAAATAGTCTGCACTCAGATCTCAGCAAAATCCGGTGGGACTATATGTCCAAGTCACTGGGATATTTTTTTCCAAATATCCACACTACATATTTGCTCTTGCTTCAGCATTTGAAAGGCAATCATCCAACTCACTTCTGGAAGAAACAATGATGAATAATCTACCAAATGTCTTAAAGTCTCCTTTCTGCCTCTGTAGTTTTGCATGGATATTATCCACCCTGGGAAATGTGCTGTTCCTCAACTTCATGACGGCCCATTTTCATTTCAGATTGCATAGAGCTGTTTTCCTTGGCATTGGGACTGGCTGAATGAATCATCCCCATCATGCACAGCAGGGCTGTCTGGGGCGGGGTGGTTGAATAAATCGCTGAAGTGTTCCTTCTTGCTTTCCCCTTCTTTCATCAAGACCTTACCATCTTTAGTCCGACTGTGGTTTTAACAATTCATAAGCATGTCTCACATTTCCTTCATAAGCATGTAGGTGGCATTTAACTCACCGTAATTTTAGCTGTTCAAATGTTAGTCATTTTGCATTAACTCATCATCTGGTCTTCCTCTAGAGTCAGCACAGAGATGCTGGCAGCTTCAGCAGATTCATTGCACTTAAAGGTGTCCAAAACAGTTATGCTGAATGTCTGTCTTTAATTCTAATATGTGCTTCCTGAGTCAGTTCTTTTTGTCACTTCTTATATTTTCACTTTTTCTATTTCATCACATCCAGGACTCTAGATTAACTGCTGCAAAAGCACTGAATTCTTGGAGCCCTGGAGAGGTATTCAGGGCATAGTGAGACATGTTGGTGAAAATCTTACTGATAGGACTGTCTTAATTACTTTTGTCTGAATCATTTCTATTACATTTATAATAACATAGAATATAATGAGACTGAATCAGTTGAATTAGTCAAAGCCTAAAAATGTTTGAATCCATTGAGGTCAAAGGAAATAAGAACATAATTCAATATGAACAATAGCTTTTCCTCTCTTTCGTACCATTGAAATGTGCCTTGTAACTATATAGGGGTGTTGTATCATTCTCAACTTGACAAATTCCTCTAGGTAAGGCTGTAAAAACTACTTATTTCAGGAAGATTAAGGATGGAGGTAGCTGGTCAAAAAAAGAGATACTCTGATGATTTTTGAAATTTTGTACTGATTCTGGTTTTGAAATCTTCAAAAGGAATTCACATCACCTATTTTCATATATTTTATAAACCTGTTTTGTAGTTAGAAAATATTTTCAAAACAGATGTTATGACAATAATATCTTAAAGATCATTATTTTTGTTTCCCATTGTAATAATGGGAACAATTTATTAAAAAAAAATAGTATCAGTATTCATGAAGACTTTTTAAGGCATTTCTTCTGGGATGGGATTTATTTCACCTGAAATATACTGTGTAAACATAAGCATGTAGTTTAAGCTGGTCATCTAGATTTCACCTAGTGTCAAGAGAGTCAGGTGTCTCAAGTCTGCTCTGGAAGATGACAGAGATAATCAGAGACAGGTACCTGAGACAGATGAATATTGAAGTGACTGTTTATATGTGCTAAGCTCCAGGGACATAGATGCCTTGCTTATATTTGATGGTAACGCTGAGACTATCTAAGTTAGGTAAGGTGGAGAGTCCTATCCATTAACTATAAATATGGATGGTAGAATGATAAATTTGGTATGCTTTTACAAGATTTGTCTCTGAGCGTTTTGATGCAGTTTTGCAGATGTTGACCCCTTCTGTTCCAGGGGTTCTGTTCCATAAATTAATGACAGACTATTGTTAGAATGCAAAACCATTTACAGCAGCACAGAAGTCTCTTCTTGCAGTATAAATTCTACATGATAGAAAATATACTTTTTTTTTTTTTTTTGTAGTACTAATCTACCATCATGAGAAACTGCCATCTTCATGGTCAAAGATAAGACTTAATACAAGAATCAGGCAGCAGGATTGAATACGGTGCTGACCAGTTGCCTTTTATAAACCTAGTCAAGGATTCATGGAAGTCACTGGACTCTCCCCATGGAAGTCAGAAAGCTTTGTATGGTGTTTATAGGCAGCCAGTAGAAGGAACAAAACCACTGCAGCTCAGTCCAGTGTCTTACTGCATTCTGAAGCAAAACTTGCCTTTGAGGAATGGGGAATACCACAGCCATAACTGGTGGAAGTGCTTTTCAAATATTTTTTCTTAATTCACATTTGAGAATTCAGTTTTGAAATGCAAAAACTGACTGCAAATTAGGATTGGGAAAGAGCTGGGTAAAATCACAAGAAAATAATAAAGCCTATTTTTAAAAATTCCAAATGACATTGGAATGATGAAATTGCTGGGTGGTTCCACGACTAGCTGAATGACATTATCGCAGAGGTCATATGTAGCTACTTTGAGGTTATGATGGAATATCTAATGAAGAAGCTGACAAATAAATAGAAAATGTCATGCCATTTAAAAAAAATAAAATCCTTTCTTTCTATTTAAGCTTGTGTCCATTAGTTTATGATTCAAGAAAGGAAGCAGTATTGACAGAAGAATATAAACCTCTGAAACTTTTACAGTTCAGAGTTCTGAGCTGGAAGGAAAGAAGTTGAGCCCCAGACACAAAATTCTGGGACATTCTGGGAATGGTGAGATGGTAACAGGGATTCAGACGGCATATACTAAAGTTAGGATTTTAAACCTCTCTAACAAATATGGATCAAGGCTCCATCTCATACAGTCCATATACATTGTGTTTTGTGTGTGAGTTAGTATTATATGACATGAAAGAGTGCATTACTGAAAGTACCAAATAACAACTGCACTGAAGTGCTGACATAACACGATCCCCTCTCTGTGGAAGGAAAGTGGCAGAATCCTCTGTCCACCTCACTAACACCTCTGTTTGGAAGGACTGGCATCAAAGAAGACATTTCTCAGTAGGCATAACTAGTTCAAAACCACTTTAATTTAGAGCAAAGTTTCTGGCCTAAGGGAATGCAGACATATATATCAACAATTATTTACATTCTGGTTTGGAGTATGCTTGTTTGATATTGAGCTTTTTGGTGTTCTGCATTTGTTACACCTGTAAATGAAAATCCTAAAAACTTAACCAAAGCTGTTCTTGATTAGGCCAATAGTCTTTCCAGTCACATATTCTCTCAGCAGTCACTGATGGATGCCTAGGGAAGAATTTGAAGACAGGATGAAAATGGAGTGCTGCTTCTAAAAAACATTCCTTTAACCTCCAGTTTTTGTTGCTTACAAACTTCTTGTGCAGGAGAAAATGTCTTCAAATTTATTAACCCTTGATTGATTTTTCTTTATGAATTTTTTAGCTGCCTTTTGAACATGTTTTCCTTCAAGGACTTCACCATTTACAATGTTACTGACTCTCTTCTGCCTGAGAATAAAACTTTTAGTCTTTGTCATTAAAGAATGTATAATCCTGCACTCTGTGCCTCTCTGCATCTTTGGTCTCCGTGTAATGTTCAGTTTAAATTTTTCCCCTTAGTTCCGTTTTCGTTTAGACAAAACCTGTATCCAGTTCTTTGTCTTCTAACAGATTACTTAGTTCCTGAAGAATCTGAACCACTCTTCACTGTGCTACTTTCTCAGTGTTATCATAAGCCTTTTCCTTTCTACATTTCTGCCTGGTCATATGCAGGGTACTTCATAGTTCCCCACTACCATGAATGCACTGGTTCTTCACTTTCCAGCAGCCCTAGTTTTTCCCCAACTGCTGGTGAGTGCTGATATCCTCTAGTGATGACACCTGGCACATGGGAACCATCAGTGGAGCTCTTGTGGTCTCCACCAAACAAGAGCCTGCCCAGCACAAGCTTTTAATAACCTTTTCTTCAAGGTCCTTTCATAAACAGGTACAACCACAGCTTCCTCATTGAAAGGTAAGGACTAAATCCTTATTCGTTTTTTATTTAATCGTCTGTTATTGATTAGACACTTCTGAAAATGTAAGGGTAAGCCTACACTGGTAAGTCCATCTTGAGATGATCTAATAAGCCTTTGCTGCACCTATTGATTAACTGGAACATTTGTCCTTGGTGATAGCTATCGTTATGATAATCTAAAGGTCTATATAAACCATATTGACTAAGGATTGTTTTAGTTTGCTAAATGTTTATTCTTATTATAAAGGAAATGTTTCCTAATTTTTAATTATACAACCTTTCATATTTTGTAGGGCTGCTTAGGGTGTAAACTAGGACAATAATTGTTCATTTAATGTAGGAATAAACAGCAATATTGTTAAAGTGAAGTTCTACCACTGAAATTCACAGTTGAACCTAATTCTTCTGCTCTGGCAATCAGCTGCAAACAAGATTCACTGTGGCAAGAAAATGATCTGATCAAATGAGATTACATGCATGTGTACAAAGAACAAAGAAAGGCTAAGCATGACATATAGAGACACATCTGTCTATATGTCAGGATTTTGTGTGCTTTTCTTAAAACAATATACTGGCGGAAGTAGAAGATTATATATTTTATCATAGTATTTTATTGCTTACAGAGCCAATGAGTGCTTAGCTTCCTCTGTTCCTCTCCCCCCAAAATGTGTTCTATTATATGGAAAGAATAGTAAATATATTGATGCATTATGTAATCCATGAATTTAGTACAAATTGAACAGACAGATTGCAGTTACAGTACAGATGTTCTCTTTATTGGTTAGAAGTCCAATAAAAGCAGTATTTTGAATTTTAAAATATAAATGTGCAATTTTCATTTGGAACATATACAGAACCAGGTAAATGGGTGCACACAGAAATTACTTTTAAAAGCATTTCTATTTGCAAAATCCCTATATACAGAGCACATGCCCAGAACTCTGGTTGCTTTCCATCAAATTGCCTATAAAGTTGGAAGTATTTCCATAATTTTAAATTGCCCACATAACACAGGAGGGTTTGGAATTATGGTTGCTCCTCAAATTTGTTTTTATAAGCACCTGAATTTGGAACTGATTCAAATGGCATTTTAATATGTGCTGGGTCAGGCCATACTGATTTAATTTATAAAATGTATTTATCAAGAAAAGAGGAAATTTAAAGAAGTGGAAAATATAATAAAATATGAAACTAGATGGCAGAAATTGCACCCACAGAACATAGCTGTGAAGTAAGTCAACATTAAATGGCAAAATGTAGGACTTTGTGGGCTACTGATGCAAAGATTATGAAAAAGCTCATGAAAGCATGTGTCTTTCTCTTCAGAAACACAGAAACCCATGTCAAGTAATCTTTTGAGTAGCTGGCAAGCTGAAAACCATTTTTGCTGAGCACACAAGGCATGAGCTGATCAATAGTGTATACAAGTGCCAGCAAATCATAATTTGACTCATACCATTTGAAATTGATACAGACTCAGCACATTGCTAACATTTAATCGTTGGAGAGGACCATTGACTTCAGTGCTTGATGTACTTATGCGTTGCACATGCACCTAAAGATCTTGCTGGATTTTTTTCCAAAGAAACAGTTGATTATATGAAAGATTCTGAATCTTTATTTCCTCATAATTTTGAGGAAAAAGTGCAATATTTAACATTAATTCATGTGTGCATTTTATACAGACTAGCATAATTAAACTGTCTGTAGAACACAGAGGTTGAAACTAGATATCAAGTGATCGAGTCAGGATGCTCATTTCATAAGGAAATATTATGAGATAACATGAGTGTTAATCCTTCTTCCAAAAAGTAAAATGGACTAGATTTTCAGGACTCAAGTTTTCCAATTTGTCTGAGAGCTGGACCTGCCAGTAGGATGCCTCCTGGTTTTCGTACGATCCTAAGGAAGGTGCTGTGCAAATACGCAAGGAGGAAAATTGCCACCCACTGAATTGCCAGCAGTGCTTGCTGTAGCACCTGGAGGGACACTGGAATTTTTTCAGCCAAGCTGAGCCCCAACCCTGCATCAGTGAGCTTGTGGAAACAAGGCTGCAAAGCTTCAGGCTACCTGGATAAAAGTAAAATCACAAACTCTAAGGTGTGCAGGTTGTATGAGTTTATTTATAGACTAACATAAACTTCAGTGAAAAGCTCCATGAATGCTGAAAGCAATATTAAAAAAGTGAAATTATGATTATAAGCTGCTGAATTTTATATATGCCTGATTATTAAAAAAACCCCAACCTTCTATTAAAGCAATGCAGGTATTTCAACCAATAAAACAGCACATTAAATCATAGATTAAGAAATTGCCGGAGCAGGACAAATAACTACTTGAGAAAAAGTGAAAAGCAGAAAGAAACCAATCAAGCAAGACCCAAGCAAAATCCAAACTTTAAGAAGAAAAACTCCTTTCAGGTACGTGAGTGCCTAGCAAAGGGTTTCCTGAAACCTTGCACTGTGACTAGGGAGGTGCATGGCAGCAGAAGAAATCAGTGTGGTTCAGTTCCCAGCAGCTCCATTAACCGTGTTCTTTAGAGTTTTATCACCTTTCTGTGGTTTAAAGATGTATTCTTTTAAAAGTTATATAGATTAACAGCGATAGCAATGTGTCCTGGAGATGTTGGCTATGGAGCCATAATGTCAAGCTATTAACGCAAGGAAATATTTAGGAAGGAGCTGGAGTAGCAAATAGAGATACTCAAGACAATACAGTTTAATGTCATGAATATAATGAAAAATTATCGATAATGAATCATTGTGGCAATAGCATGTGATATGTGTTATCAGAGGATACAAGGTCATAAGAGGGCAATTCTGATTTTTAAGTTAATCTGCCCTCAATAATAATTTTTATTAAACTCCAACACACAGCTTGTTCACCAGACTTTCCTGCTTATTGGTTTGAGTGATTATCTCTGTCATAACTGAATTGTCTGGAAACAAAGAGTCAAGAAGCAAGTGGAAGCCAAACTAGCTAGCAGCAAAGTAATAATGAGAGGGAAAGAGTCCCATACATGTAAAATTCATTTAATGTAAATATGCCAAGAGTTAAAACATGTTTATCTACAGAAGTATTTGTCAAAAATCCTATCATTATACCTTGTGGCAGATACGTTATGAGATAGAAGTAAAGGACCCTTCTCCAACACACATAAAGAAATACAGTGCTTTTATCATACAGGGCCACCACTCACTTATGCAAGTATGGACGCACTTGAACACAGATGAGCGTGTGTTAATCAGTTTAGATTACATTTAGAAATACTTGTTCCTAGTAGACACAATCTAAAGAAATAATATTCTCAGATTATTTTGGAATGTTTCTTGAAGAATGAAGCCAGTATAAAGGATTTTCTGAAATAACTGCTCAATTTAAAATAATATTAATAACTCTGTAAAAAATGGAATGCTGTTACTTTGGGTTCTTTTTTCCTCTTTTTTTTTTTATTTTAGAAAGAACAAATGTAAGGACAAAGCATCAAATGTTCTTATAATTTATATTTTGGAGAATATCGGGACACATTTTTGTTCAAAGAAGTTCAGATGGGAAGTGTACGCCAAGGAACTAATGTTGCTGGCCAGTTTTCCTGAGAGAACAAATGTATCAACAAGCTTTGCTAGTGATTGCTGCTTTGTAACATTTTTATTGCAATTCCATACACTTAGGGTCAAATTCTCCAAGCATCCCTATCATGGCAGACTGATTTTCAAAGGAATTTGACCTTTACTGATGCACCAAAGGAAGCAAGTAGGTTTTCAGAGGTGCTCAGTGTACTGTGTGCTCTCAGAGGAAGACACTCAGTACACAGCTGATCTGACTGTACGCTGCAAACTCATTGATTTATAACTGTTCTGGTTTCTCTGTGAACCATTTCAAGGAAGAGAAAAACTGAAGGGGCAAAGTGGAAGAAGAGAGAGGTAAAACTATTGCTTTTGGATGCAGTGTTACTGGTGACACAGTATGTTCTGTTCAGAGAACACTGCGGGAGATTACTCTGCTTCCCTTTAAACAGTTTGAATATATTCTAAATGTAAAAACAGATCTCTACTTCTGACATTTCCCCCTGCCCTGGTAAAATAAATGTTATTTGATTTGGCACATTGGTCATCTTACTTGTAAATGTCTCTATCCTGTTTAGATACTAGCAGACAGCTTATGTTTAAGCAAAAGGTCTTTAGGAAAAAAAAAAAAAAGAAAGGAAAAAAAGTGGTAGGAGAAAGTAAAGAAATAAGTAAAAAACAATAAAAGGTCAAGTTTTATGCCTTCATTACTGATTGTCAGTGGCTGAATGCTACAAGAAACAGCTTTGTATGTTTGTATGTACAAATTAATACATTTTTAAATATTGAATGCATAACAAATCAGTGTATGTGTGTCTATACATACATATGTATTTGGTTATATGTACATAAACATAGTTGCTGATGTATATATATGTAAGTACAGATCCAAAACACATACATTTTGCAGTTTACTTATAAGCAAATCTTTTTTCTCTCCATCTACTTCATGTCACATTGTCGGAGGCAACCTATGCTCCTGCTTCAAGAACTATATCTGGAAATTGGAAATATTGAAGCATTTCCACTTCTGATGCAAACAGGTTTTGTACAAGGCCACCGCGTTTCATCTCACCTACGCAACACAACAGCCCTGGCCTTGTGGTCATTTGTGCCTGCCAGATTTTATATGTGTGAATAATTCCTCTGAAATAGCCATGGTTGGTATGAGCAGATGACTTCTACTGCACAGATTTAAGCATGTAGGACTGTAGCAGCAAGATCCCGAGATTGGATATGACTTTTTCTTTTTTTTCTTTAAATTGTTTGAAGTTTCATCACAGTTGGAATGAAGACTTTGTGATGCATTTTTCTTTTGTTCTGAACTGCTATGGAATTTAAAATTACAGTCGAAAATATATTTGGGAGAGAGGCATGGAGGAAACAGAACTCTTCACAATATACAATTCTAATGAGCTATGAAGCTGGAAAGCTACAGAGTAATTTAAAAACAAAATAAAAGAAAACTTGGATTGATTTTTATGGAAGGCATTATGTATTCCAGGATTGTGATAGTGGAACACGCAGAAAAGACATTTTAATCCTGGAAACTATTATTCTAACACTTAACTTGACTCATTTAAGTATTCCCTGAGTGGGCAGTGCTTCTCGAGCAGGCAATTCTAACAGTATATTCAGACTGTTTATATTAAGAAAGAGAGTCATGACCAAAATTTACGGAGAAAAATATATAATCTGGAGTGCCAGCTATCCCAAGGACACCTACATTTACCTTTTCATGCCATTTGAAGTCTGATGAGTGTGCACTGTCACCACCACCCTCCAAGGGCTGGAAATTTGCTTTTTGTCTGCACACAGAGATGGAGTTCGAGGCAAAACTGAGTATGTGAAGCAAAATCCCTACAAAAAGGAGAAATTGATTTTACCACTGTTTGACATAACGTAGATTTTTTTAAGAGGTAGAAGTAAAATAACAGACTAATTATTTGGTATATTCACCCATGTGAGCTGAAAGCCAAGCAACTGCCAAAGGCTCTATTGGGTGTGGAGTTCAGACAGGTTCAACTGATATTAGAGCAGTTTTGAGGCATGAAAGAATTTAACAGTAAAGAGGGATTGTATGAGCTTTGGGAGACTCAAAACCCAATCACACTTACATTTTTGTGGGGGAAGGAAAAATAGTTCACTGTAGTTTAGGTCAGTCTCTTTTTTATTTTGCTTTAAACCTTTATTTTTACAATTTAATGATTTATTTTTCCAGGTGTTTGCAAAATTCCTGCTTTAAATACAGATGATATAGAAACCAATGGCAGCTTTTGAAAGAAGGCATTGACATAAAGCCTTGACACTAGGATATTATGTTCTGTAGTCACAGAAAAAATGAAAAAAGTTTCATTCCCCTGTGCTTTTTCACAGGATGGTTCCCCAAAATTTTGATTATTAAAAGTGTATGATACTTACACAGAGATCACACGTCTCTAATTTAAAGATAAACTGAAAGGAGGCCTCTAAAACCGGTTAGGTTTGGTCCATCTCTATGCCTCTGTCCTTGAAAGCAGAGTATCCTATCACAGTCCATTGTATCTTGTTGGCCTGGTCAAAAGTCATGGGCTATGCCCAGGACGGATTCCCTATGGCACTTCTTCATATTTAGAATTAACTTTCCTGACATTATTTTCCCCAGTATTAGGTCACGATCAACCTTTTTTATTTGACAGGGCCCTCCCTCCTTGTTAATGGAAGCCTTTGGAGGGACTGCTCCTTGCAACGTGCATCAGTATTGCTGGGCTTGACAGAAAACCCACAGAGTTTACTATATGAATTTTAGTATTTCTAGTGTCTTGGTGGATTGAAATAATGCCTGCAAAGACAAAATAGTTGATTCCTCCATTTTCCCTGAATTTTGGGAGGGGAGGATAATCAGCAATTTCTGATCATCTTGGATGGTATCAGCTTTTACAGATTTTTTTTGGGGGGGGATGGAATGTGTGCCCCCCTCTTTTTTTTCCCCTTAAAAACAAAACAAAACAAAACAGAAATTTAGGGCAGAATCTGTTGCCTATGCAACATTTTTCTGTAAAGTTTACATATTCACAATTTTTTTTTTAGATCCTTTTAAAATCTTTGCTGTCAGTATCTGCTCTTGCTCAATTTCTTATAAAAGTGTGTTTCAGGGAAGAAGTTTTCAATGACCAGGAGGCATTTAGTGGAGAAATATATTAATTAAGCTTGAAAAGAGAATGTTGTTTGCTTTCCTGAACTTTGAGAAATACGATACAGGCACTCAGGTTCCCTTTGACATGCTTGATTCAATTCAATCACTATAAATGAGATTCTGACATGCCAAAAATGCACAGGACATCAATATTATCCCAGGACATCCAGTCAGTTGACTATAGTTCATGGATCAGTATAGGCAAGAGTATAGACGTGTTTTTTAAATTTCTGCTAAACACGTTGTTAGTAATTTAGAACTGGAGGTGCATAACATTTCTATTTAGCGATCTCTGCTTAATTATCTGCTCTGAGTATCCCATATGTTTCTTTTAATCAGACTTTTTGTCCTAACACTGCAACAATGTTCCAATTAGAAAAAAATACACTGAAAAAATTTATGCATGAACAATTCTCTTTATGCTAAAATGCATGAGAGCCATGGTTTAATAGGTTACAGTGTGTAGCATATAGATATAAATATATATATATATGTCACACTAGATGAAAGATAAAATTACTTTCTTTTAAAAAATATTGACCTGGAACAAACCATATTTAGCTGGGGGGTTGGTTATTCATTTTTTTCAGTAATGTATCAAAATAACATCAAGCAAAAACAAAGGGGTTTTTTTATTTCTTACTTGGACCCGTGAAAGTCTATACGTAATTGCTACTCCAGCACAATCTAATGCTACCAGAGAGCAAGGAGTCCTTTTTTTTTTTTTTTGGTTGATTTGCAAAATATTTTGCCACTAGATGACATTTTAGTCTGGGGGGAGGGGTTTATTTGGTTATATGCACGGCTAAATTAAATATCTGAGAGCTGAGCTCATGTGCTTCTTATCAGAAAGGATTATTGGAATTGCTTAAGGAGCAAGATTCAGAGTGTATAAATTCACTTAAAGTTACCCAGACCTACAGTTCCTTTTTCCCAGGCAAGTGCCCAAACCACTCAACTGAACCCATGTCTTCTCTACCCCTTTGCTGAAGCCGGACCACTGCAGCAACTGCTGTAGACGTAAGGATCCTGGGGCCAGAGACATCATGAGCCTCTTCTACCACTTACTGGTTAAACCTCTCGGCTAAGAGGAGCAGACCATATAGGGGTTCCTGCTCCTGATACTAGTTTTACACCCAGGAGTATATTGTCACTGGCCCAAAAAAGGAAGAGAATATTAAGGCAAGGAGGAGCAGACTCCAGGTCTGTCCCTTCTTCAGTACAACCCTCTCTCCATTTTTCCCTTTGAACAAAATAATGACATAACTGAAGCATTTTCACAGAACATTTTTATTTTGATGGAGCAGTGCTTTTTGGCAGAAAGCTGTTCCACTGGAAGGTTTTGTCCCTACCTTCTGTGGTGAAGAGCAAGTTGCTATATCAACACGGAGATACAATCGGGAACGGAATAGAAAAGACCTAGCAGACTACAGGGCCTTGATGTTACAATATGGTTCTAACCTTTTCATGTATGTAAGCATTACTGAATTTAGAGTGCTTCAGGGAATGCCCGATTGCAGAAATCCAGGGCTAAGATCCTGTCTTACAGATGCCACAGAATGACTAGTAAAAACAATGTGAAATAAAAAAAGGAGAGAAAGAGTTAAACTGCACACACTCTAACCTCACTTTTGAACCTTTCTGTATCTTGTTAAAGTTGAAAAATAATCAAACAATTGCAGAGAACAGCTGATGGCCAATCAAGTTTTAAAGCCTGATAGGCTCTGCAATCTCTTCCTAGAAATACAACATTTGCATACACATTGCACTCCTCAGTCTGGCTACGGACACTGGTGAGAGGCACGTGGATGAAATTAAGGAACTTAGAAAACGAGAGAGGAAGAACTCCTTTGCAGTGGAAGGTACACTCAGATTTATAGAATATTTTCTTGTCAAGGAGGCCAAAAAATTTTAATTTCTTATCAAACGGAAGTTGAAATAATCAAAAGAGCCTAAAGGAATTAGGTGTACAATTGTTATTGCGTTCCAAAGGAAGGCTGAATACTGCTTCCCTTAGGTTCTTGGAAAATACTGGGCTTTATTTCCAATTGTTCTATTGCAACACAACTTATTTAGTGCATGGAGAGCAGCCAGTGGGAAAAATCAGTTATTGTTATGTCACCTAACAAGGAGAAATAGAAGGTAATTCTGAAAATTTATTCTAAAGATAGTCTGAAGCCCAAGCAAAAGATAATAATGAACATATCCTAATAAAAAGGTAGAATTTCAATCTGATAGAAATAGTTTCTATTGGAATATTTTATGAGATATATTCAAAGGACGTTTGAAATCCCAGAGCTATGGAAAACAATGGCAACAATCCCATTGGCTTTAGTGAGCCTACAATTTCAGTGCAAGATTTTTAAACTGGGGGCCAAGTTAATGAGAAATCTTAACTCTCATGATCACAGGCCTCTTTTTTACGTGGTTAATTATTTACTAAACCTGAACTTCTTCAGTCTTTTCTTCAAACATATAGCATATAATATGTATTTCAAGAATATGCGTAGAACAGATAGACAGATAACATTTTCAGTATAGAGAAATGAATCAGAACTCAGTCTCAATTGAACTGAAACTTCTTCATTGAGGCTGAAGAAAATGAAGATCAGCTATATGTTTGTATTTCTATGTTTGGCTTGGAGGGAGTGTGTTTATGAGGTTCACAGCCTGTCCAAAACCAGAAAATACTGAAAATCTCTCCAAGAAGTTTCTCTAAATGTCACAACAGTTTCCATACAATTTCAGGAGAACAGAGTAATTTGATCTGTAAAAAGTTACTGGAATTCTTGTAGGAAATAATTCTGACCAGATCTTCTGCTGTTGTAAATTAACTGATCTGCATTGATTTTGCTGACATTTTACCTCTTTACACCAGTACTTTCCGAAATCTCTTTTTAAAAACTTTCCTTAATTTGCACAGGATTTGCCTTTTCCTCATAGGCTTATGAGTCTAAGGACCTGAAAACATATTCCAGGAAGATTATATTTTTCGTTAAAAAAGTAAAGATCAGTTCATGATGCAACGTCCCTGTGAAATTTCCTATTTTTAAAGGAAAATTTTAATAAAATGATCATCTGGTTGTCTATAGTGTATTTGTTTCTATTATTATGGCACTAGGAAAAAACTCTGATAAAGACATTTGTTAAAACAATTCTGTTTTCAGTAACTAACCATAAAAACTTTGTGGTCTGAATAATCTTCTATTTATTGGATGTTTTTTTTTCAGTTAGCAAAAGAGCATGAAATAGCCAACAAGCAACCACTGGCATTACGGTTGTGTTGACACTCACTGTACAGCTTTACTTCTGCAGAAGATAAAGGGAAATATGAAAAAGGACATTTACAAGTGTCACCTAGACAGGGTTTGAAATAAAAAAGCCTTATGCATGGCATAGCAAAAACCACCTGGATTGATAGCAACTTCATATGGAAACACCTATAAAGAGGACAGAACCACAACCATGACTTCTGTTGAATTCTAACCTTTCATATTAGTATTGGTTCATCAATAAGACCTCCTGGGAGAGAATTATATTTCTTAACTGGAAGTTCACACTTTTAATATATGCAACATGCCTTTCTCACCAGGTTTTGAAGTGCCACAGTGGTTGAGTTTTAGTTCAAAACTGTAGGGAATGATCTTTTACTTATAACTGCATTTTTATTTTACAAGTTTGTTGTTGTGGGTTGTTATTTTTTTTCCCCAATTAATTAGTTAATGCTTTTCTATCACAGTTTTATTTTATTTTCTAAAAAGTATCAAAATTGGTGTTATAGGCTTCCAGGTGTGTCTATGCAGAGCACCAAGATTCATGAATCTTGTATCATCCTAAGGACTTCTGAACTACAGGCAGTCTTACATAGGCTGAGTTCATGAACCAAGGAAAGAGGCTAATTTAATTAGGTGTAAATTACAGATGCTGAAAGTTCCTGTTTTCTTCCTCCTTGCACTAAAGCTCGTATAAACAGCATTCATACTTCTCATTATTTATAACAGGCTTTAACGCAAAAGTGAAACTAGTAGGGAAACATGTGACCTTTAAGGAGGGAATTGGTTTATTCAGTCTTAAGAAAAGAAGTCTAAACATACCTAATGGGATGATGTACAGACTCCTCAAGGTGCACGGTGGAAGGATGAGAGACAATGAATACAAGTTGCAAAACAGAAATTCTTCTTAGCTGTTAGGATTTTATTTTATTTTATTTTTAACCAGGAAGATGGTCAAACACTAGAATAAGGGCCCAGTCTGTGTAGACCCTGTTCTTTGAGATATTCAACACTTAACTGGACAAGGTCCTGAGCACCTGCTTTAACTAGAACTTCTTAGAGCAAGGGATTGGATCACATGAACTCTGGAGGTTCCTTCTGACCTAACATGACTCTATGATTCAGACTCATCTCTATATTCTAGGATTAGAGGAATTCATTTGCTATACCAAGAACAAGAATGTATGTGGGTTTTTTTTCCTTTTTTTTCCCCTCTAAACCATATCTTTTAAATTGTTATTCTTTTAAACTTAATTGGTTATATGGAAATGAATGGTTAACTTTGTTTCTGTTCAGAATACATTTTTTTTCAAACTACCAGTTTTGAGGGTTAAAAATGGTGACCAGAATAATATGCTGGCTTCCAGCTTACTATAAGCAAATACAAGGGCCAGGACATGTTTCTTTGCAATAGTGCTTTAAAGCAAGTGTCTGGGAAAAAGGTGTTTTATAACCACTGGAAAATTTACTGTAATACATTTCAGGTTTGTGATAAGCATTACTTGTTCATTAAAGAGAGTCAAGGTTAAATCCTTCAGGAAATGCTGTGGAGCTGTATATTTTTTAAATATCCCTTAATAAAACCACAGAAATTTTCTATATTTCACAAATTTTTTATTGCATGCCATTAACTGAAAACAATGCCATCAAAGCTGTGGGAAAGAGGAATATGAGAATCCTAACAGTGATATGAAATTTTTTTGCTTGCAAGGTTTCCATTTCCAAATCTACCTTAATATAACAAAATGTGGAGAGCAAATCCATCAACGGTGAATCAGTAGTTCAAAATCCTGATTCTCACTCTGGAGTTAAGTTAGCTAAAGAGCAGGAGTAAAAGGATATGAATAACTCCTGTTGCTTAAAATTCTTGTTAAACACATCTATGTATTATCAGTTATATGATACAGCCAAGTGTTTGCTTTAGGCTTTTATTATTTTATCTTGGAAAATATGTGAAAATGTTTCATGGCACTAAAAACTAAAACCAAACTAAATGTCTGATAAGAACTCTGATAAGTGACATTAATTACTGAAAGGACCGTTGAAAATTCCTACATTTTTCAAGCTGTGAGCAGCAGTGTCTGTTCTTCAGAAAATACCGTGTTTCATGATGTGCATTACTTTCTCTTAGGACTCTAGCCCCAGAATCACTTTACTATACAAGAATGCTAATGTGTATCTATTTATTTGTCACTCTTGCCTTTATAATGGTGAAGAAAAAAATAAAAACTGTGACTTTTAAGATACACATAGCAGAAGGCAAAAAACAGTACCTCAAATGTTATCCCACAATTTCATCCAACTGGTGATTTGAAACTTTTTCTGTGTATAAAATTCAGATCTGGATACATATGTTCTGCAAAATATTTGATGGTTCTTAATAAGTCCAGAAGTTCAAGTCGTTAGAGAAACCAGCAATATTCTGACAATGCCTTTCACATCAACTGAATCTTGTCCTTTTTTTATAGGAAGGCATTACTATTTGATTTTGAAAAGACAGATTAGTGTTTGATGTTGAAACTACTGATTTTGCTGAATAATTTAACTAACATAATTATGATAATCCTATTTTAAATTTCTAAAATGAAATTATGGAAATCCAGAGATGCACGTACTCAGTAAATCATGTATTTCAATGAATTTTGTAACTGTCCAATGTAATCATGCAGCTTAATCCTTTTGCTTCCTGTGGTCTTTTCTATGAATTTTGGCATGATGGAGGCAGTGAATATTTCAGCCTTATCTCTAGCATCCAGTCTTTGTTTGCTTTCTGTGTAAGGTAGTGGACAAACTTTTTCTTTTGCCTGAATTCTGATGTATCTGCCCAACCTTTCTATCTTGCTTTTTCATGTCTCTCAAACTCACTGTGAACCTCTGCCTTTATTGCTGTGTATTTTGTCACTCCTTTATGCCCTTCCTTAGCAGTGAATCCTTAGTTCCATTTTCTTCCTAATTTTCTAATACTTAAAAGCTCAGTTGACCTATATAACCATACTGGTCATTAGCATACTTTTTACTTTTCTGTGGTGTTGCAATAAGACAGACTAAGACTGGAGGAACTAAACCAAATAGTCAGTGCCAGCTCTAAGGTTTTGGGGTTTTGATGCTTTTTGGTTTACAACAGTCTCCAGGGAAACATTCACTGGGTTGGATGTCCTGATTATACAACCCCGTTCATTTACTCCCCATGTTTAATCTCTGTGTGCAAGGCGAAAGGCACAGAGTTCCATTATACCAGGTCTAAGGCAATTGGCAATGGGGAATATTCACAGAAAGCTTTGTGAGAAAATCAGGGGCATTTAGTGCATTGTTTATGGCCTTCTGAGCCCTTTAAAAAGATAATTTCATTGTTGATCAGTCTGACAAAGAAGGACATGATGGTAAAGTCAAGTTTCTGGTCTCATAGATATTGCCCTTCTGAGTTCTACCAGTGGCAGAAAAAGGACAACATTGCCATCTACATTTGAACACAGCCACCCATGAAATACTGTCTTCTTTATCCAGCCTATAGTTCAATGCCTTCATCTCGCCCACTGCATCAGAGTTCCCTTGGTGATATTTTTCTATAGCTGGGCCACCTTGACACATTGGAAAGACTTCAGTGGCTGCAATATCAAGCCCTTCAAGATTTACATTTTAAATAGTTTAAGATTAAAGGAAACCTGTTTAACTAACTATGTAACTGAAGACAAGGGATTTTGAGCATAGCAGGCAGTGTGGGAGGGTAAAAGACTATGCAAAGAGGTAAGTGATATTGGGAACTTCTCTGTGCTTTTCACATCTCCACTTAGCATAAGAATAACTGATGCAGAGGAAAAAGAAAACGTGGTATATTGGATGCTTTCCAGACAAATGAAGAAAAAGTCTAAAACAGATTGACTAGAATTAGTGGAAACACGTTGAGTCTAAAGTTCTAAAAGAATATGATCCTGATTGGGAAACATATGTTTGAGGATTTCATCTTGAGGAGAGGAAGAGAAATACAGCTTGAAACTTGCTGGCCCAGATTCCTCTTGGATAGTTATTTAAACCTGTGTGTAATTGAAATAAAACACTGCTATCAGCTCCAATGAACCACATTGATAATACAGCCTGCTGACCAGGCTCTCTGTTGGTCTGCTAAAAGCATCCATGAACTCTAAATTCTGATCCTCATGGGGTTTAAAGCCTTCTCCAGATAGGCCATTAAAGATAGTAATTACCAAGCCTTGTCTTCCTAACTCACAAACCTTAATGTCCTTACTTGGGCAAATGGTATGGATCTTAATTATATAAATTCAAGCTCATAGATCTTTAAATAAAGTTGACCTATACCCAGGTCACTGGCAATATGGCTTTGTGAGTAACTGATTCTTCACTCAGCCTGGAATCAAACCCTCTCAGAATTTTTGACAAATCAAAAATGTTCACCAATTTCAACACAGTTTTACATCAGGGAAACCTATATGGTTTTGAGAAATACTGTATTTATCATATGTCACATGAGATCTCTCTTGAAATCCTTATGCCTATAGTCTGTAGAAGAAAGAACACAATTTTAAAGGCATCAGCAGCTGAATAAGATAATGTCTTGCAATAAAATATTATATCTGACAAAAAAAGAGAACCTGTCTCCGTCTCAAAAATGAATGTATTTGAGAATGAAAGGAAGGCAAAGGTGGTTTTTTGGGTTGGTTTTTTTGGTGTTGGTTTTTTTTTTACATTTTAACCTTTTTCTTTTTCCAAAAAAAATGTATTTAGATGCTAGATTATATTCTAAAATCTAAATACAAAACCAGTGTTTATTTCAAGTCAGATCATTTTTTTCCTTCAACACACAATTTTTTTTATATTTTGAAAGGAAAATTTGCTTTTCTCTTTTATAGAGCCTTACATCAATTTCCTCAGCAGTTTAACAAATGTGCCTAAAACCCCAGCTGTTCCTGGGTTCAGTGTTCCTACGCTGATTATTCTATCAATACTGTTCACTTCCATTACTTGTACATTGATTCAAACCATCTTACTTCATTACTAAGAACATTCATTTGAAGGGAAACATGAGTAGATACTGCTCTTTGTCACCTCAGGTTTACAAGAATTAAGCAGTATTCAACCCCAAACATTTTCATCATGGTATCGGTAGAATTAGTAATTATTTACATGAGCTGAAACCTAGCAGCTGACATAACAAGACAGACTACTACATTATGTAAGTCAAACTCAGAAGATTTGGGCCAAATTTTTATTTAGTGTCACCTGATATAGATCTGTTGGATTCAGCACAGCTACATATATTTATACTAGATGAAAAGGTTTTATTTATAGGACTATTTAATTTAGCGTGGAGCTGGTTAACAGGTTCAAAGGTATACATGTATGTATATGTTTATATTTATGTATGCATGTATGAACGTGTGTATCTTGGAACATGAAATATTGTATTATGTAGCTCAAGTGTATTGTATCAGTGAGAAGACATTGCTGTCAGTTACTTTGTTTGATGGTAGGGAACATCCTTGTTATTTTTCTACATCACTGAGAAAGGCTTGAAACTCTGAGCTCAGAAGCAGAAGTCAAAGAAACAATATGCTATATGTGTTACTGGAATTCCTGTAAGCCATTGCTTTGAACTCTTAGGGTTTGACAGTATTGATTTAAAGCAACAGGCTGTGCAATGTCATGTCCCATATCATTTGCACTTTGTGTAAGATGATAGGGAGTGTGGACATGTGTGTGTATGTATCCTCTGTAGTTTATAAATCAGATTAAGTTCAGAAAAGCAAGCAGTAATTTCTAATGCCTGGGGTAAATTTAAAAAACTAACTGGATATCCAACAGTGAACACATTCCTGGTGAAAATATCAGTGAGTTATTAAACTATAAATTTAATCTTAAAATTCTATACCTCTAGTAATGAGTACCAGCTTGTTATGAGCTTTTTGTACTGTTCATAGAATTCTGATCAGTAAAATGAACATTTGGAAGTACTGGGTCTTGCTGACAATGGAAAACAGAGGTGTTAAGTACAAATCATGGTACAATGAAATCAAGAAATGTAAACTAAGATTTTTTTCTATAAAAAACATTATAGACCCATTTTATAACAGAACCAGCTCACAGCATATAATTACATTTTAACAGCTGTTGCCAAATTAGGTAAAAGCTCTGATGGAAAATCTGTTATTTATATGATTTAGGCCTCACAGGCAGCCTAACCAGTCAGAAATGGAGAGAATCACTGATTCGAGGAGATGATCCTATTGTTAGTATTTTTATTACAATAGCAAATAGTTGTCACAAGCCTCAAGCTTGGGAAATACCACAAGACTACTGCTGAGTAGTACAGGGTAGAAAGAACTTAAACTTGAAGAGACAAATTAGGACAAAACATAGTTCTTATTTTACAGGATGCAGTGATCTTGAGGAAGAAATTTTCTAGGATCTTCAACTGCATATCCCTCGTTTCTCCATACTGAAATGGAAGAAATAAGTAACTCCTGTAGGCAATTCATTCTTCTCTACAGTAGGTGTTCAAGGTAAACTCCTAAGAGTGCAGACCTATTTTATAACAGAACCAGCTCACAGCATATAATTACATTTTAACAGCTGTTGCCAAATTAGGTAAAAGCTCTGATGGAAAATCTGTTATTTATATGATTTAGGCTTCACAGGCAGCCTAACCAGTCAGAAATGGAGAGAATCACTGATTCGAGGAGATGATCCTATTGTTAGTATTTTTATTACAATAGCAAATAGTTGTCACAAGCCTCAAGCTTGGGAAATACCACAAGACTACTGCTGAGTAGTACAGGGTAGAAAGAACTTAAACTTGAAGAGACAAATTAGGACAAAACATAGTTCTTATTTTACAGGATGCAGTGATCTTGAGGAAGAAATTTTCTAGGATCTTCAACTGCATATCCCTCATTTCTCCATACTGAAATGGAAGAAATAAGTAACTCCTGTAGGCAATTCATTCTTCTCTACAGTAGGTGTTCAAGGTAAACTCCTAAGAGTGCATGCCTTGAAGGTGTGGAGATGCTAAGCCACGGTCCAGGACACATCCTGCATTAGACTGCTAAATGACTAGGTGGCTCAGGCAGGGTGTGGCGTTGTGCATCCACACCACGTACTGCTACAAGCAGGACTTCTAGTCCACTTCTTCCTCTCAGAGATGTCCTGTCCGTTGGTCTAGAACATCCTCTGAGGCAAGAATCTGTTTTTGCCGAAACTTTTTCACCTCTTATGAAGTATTTAAGTATGTACTAAAGTAGAGATTTAAATCTGTTTCTCAAGAAAGTATCCCGGTCACCTGCAGTAGAGTTATTTTCTCATTCTCTCTCTTAGACATTATTTTAGGCAAGTTTCAACAAGAGCTACACCTCAGTTTGTTTTATTGTTTGAAGATTTAGACAGTGAAGGTACGTTCTGTAGGTTCAAATCCTTTAAGTCAGATTTGAATCCGAGCTATCTAATCTAATGTCAGAGAGCTCTGTGTGCCGAGTTATTTACTAGGAAGGGAAAGTAGGTTTTGTTTTTTTTTTTTTTTTTTTGCATGGAAGGATTTACTGTTTAAGTAATCCTCATCTTCTCCTAAGGGTTTCCTTTTTGGCTATAGGCACTTTACTCAAAGTTCTGGCTTTTCTGAATTCCATTTTCAGGTGCTTATTTTTTTCTCTTCATTGTGTGGGAAGCTGATGTGACTATTGCAGAGGATGTGAATGCCATTGGGAAGTTATATATGTAACATATATCACCTCTAGTATCTAAGCACCCTTAATATGCTCTAATATCTGAGATCTCCTAGCTTGTGACTACCTAATATGGCCTCTAGGAAATATTAAAACCAGGTTATGTTTTATACTTCCCTCCTCCAGTGACATTACAACCTTACCATGGCCTCTAAGGTCTCCTTCTGCTTGGGGTTGACAAGCATCATCTCCTCATTTGAGGATCTGAGTCTTATTCAGATTTTGTCTTTCAAAGTACAGCCACAGAAAAGTGAGTTTATAGGGTTGTAGGACACACCTCCCCCCCTTTTATGCGTGACTTTTGGAGTTAGTTTTTTGCCTGAAATGAATCTATTTTTTCACACTGCCTACAGGAATCTGAATCCATTGTGCCTACTCTCTAGGAGAATACTTGACATGACCCAAATACTGCATGACTGATGCTTTTCTTTCCTGTGGAAACAGCTGTATTTTGCATGGAATACTTAAATATTAATTAGGTCAGAACTTTATGCGTGACTTTTGGAGTTAGTTTTTTGCCTGAAATGAATCTATTTTTTCACACTGCCTACAGGAATCTGAATCCATTGTGCCTACTCTCTAGGAGAATACTTGACATGACCCAAATACTGCATGACTGATGCTTTTCTTTCCTGTGGAAACAGCTGTATTTTGCATGGAATACTTAAATATTAATTAGGTCAGAACAAGAGAAAATCTTTTTTTTTTTTTTTTTAACAGTTACAGACTACAGAACTCAGCTGAATAAAAATCGTTCTGGGTTCTCTTTCTTTTTCTAATTAGTAATTCCTTGTTTTATATTAACTGGTTTGTAGAGCAAGAGTTAGAAGTAAATCAGGTCATTGTCTTGGGCCCAGTTAATATTTAATTATTCTATGTGAAGTGGAGCTGTTTCAACCAATAAAAAAAAAAAAAAAAGGGGGCAAAAAAAG
>NW_008796041.1:3385771-3436604 GCF_000699145.1 Aptenodytes forsteri | reverse complement strand
TTTTTTCCCCCCCGAATTCTCTCCCCCATCTCACTGGGCAGGGGGAGCGAGCGAACGGCCGTGTGGTGTTTAGCTGCCTGCGGGTTAAACCCCGACACCCACATTAAGTGTCCTAACCCCTAAGCTATACAGTAAAGCAGACCCTGGGAATGCAATATCTTCATCAATATTTTGTGCAGAATCTCATATTCCAAGTATGTTGAAGAACACTAAGTGGATTCAACCCTACTGGGCAGGAGGTCTTGGTCTGCGAACTTTAACATGGAAGAGATGAGAGGACAGATGAAGTTGAGGCAGATTGTATGGAGAACTGTAGATGATTGTAAGGCATCATGCTAAAAAGAAGGAAACGGACCTACAGTACTTACAAATTTAGGAGCAGTTGAAAAGGTGGTCCATGAAGACTTCAATTTTGATTTTTGCTTCTAAAGATGCAGATCTGTAAATCCCTTTGTGAATATAGCCAAGAACTCTGTTTCAAGGAAAACTGATCAGCGAAAGTATCTAAGCCACTTAGCAAAATGGTCGGGAGGCTCCCAAATCACATATCTGCTTTCGGAAATATCATTTTTAATAGGCTGTTCTTAGGACATTTTTGGCAACGCCAGGAATTAAAGTCAGATTTTCTGAATTTGAGTCTAGTGTATTAACCATAACAGCAGCCTGTTCTCAGAGCTTGAAGTTCACAAATGTAGGTATAAATCATCAGTAACCCACTGGAGAGATGCCAGTGTAAACCAAAGCTCAGTGTAAGACAGAAGAGATTCAGGCAGTAAAAAGTTTCTTATTCTCCTCCCCTTTTCTACTTTTTAGCTCTACAATTTTAATCCTCTTTGAAGGTATATGAAAATAATTATATTAAATATAAACTTTGTAAAAGAAAAAAAAAGAGACTTATTCTGGTACCTCAGTGCTTTATTCTTTCACTATAATTCTCTAGATAAGAAAATTTGATTTTTTGCCATTAACTCCAGAGATAATGGCAAAAATGTTGAAAACACATTTTCCTTCCAAGAAGAAATGTCAAACCTTTTCAGACCTCCCCTTTCTCCTTCCCTGCTGGTCCTGCCTATATTATAGTACTCCATCTGCTCCTGGTGACATGACTTGGAGAAGCTCATGTGTGTTATGACTACCTGACATGAGACTATGTCCTGTTCCTCTGTTATCCAAGTTATCATCCAGAAACTCTTACATTTTGCCTGCTATATCGAGTTAATTGCATTATTCATCTGATTAAAGATTGTCTTTTGCAGGATCAAGTTCTTCCTCTGTGATAAAGGAAGTCCCAGCAGCAATAATGATTGCCGAGGTGGGAGTCAAAGGTGTAGTATGCAACTCCAGACACGGGAAAATCTGCCCGTGCTTTGCCCGCCGTGACAGTTCATTAAACCGCTTTAAAATATGTTCTCTCTTTTTTTTTTTTTTTTTTTTTTTTTTTTTAATATAAATTGAAGAAAATCGGTGGGAACTGGTCTTATTCTCCATGGAAAATAAAAATCTGGGAGGCATTGTAGTTGAAATTTTTAGTATTAAGAAAGGGAGATAAGTGAAAACATAAAGTAAGCTCAAAGGGTGGGCTTTTGTTATTATTACTTAAAGGAGAAAACTAAAGGACTAAATTGAAATATTGGGTAACAATGAGCAAACAGGGACTTGGGCAGCGTTGCTTCACTCTCAGAGAAAGAGACATATGGAATAAGTTACTAGTGAAGGTAACTGAAGTACAGTCTCACAGAGATAAAGAGATACCTAAATCTGTTTCTGGAAGGGAGGACTGAAAAATAGGGTGAAAAAAGCAAGCAGGGTGGATTATGCTAAACTATGCCAGGACAGGCATGTCAGCACATATGAACCTTTTCTCTCTCTGCAATTCTGCTGTTTATTTGCTTTCTTGCATTATCAGCCTATAATATCAGACCCATACTGTCACTTTAACTCCTTCACATCTACAAATTTCCCCTGTGCTATTCAATCCCCAGTGCATCGGTGAATTCTGCATGGAGCATTCAGACACTCAGGACTGGTATAATTGATGTGTTCTTGGTATGCACGTGTTGTGAAGCAAGTGATAGACAACTAAGGTGAGATTCTTCTCACCTAAGTACAGTATGAGCATCTGCTGCTGAACAGATGCTCTCTTTAGAGTAACTGGACAGAAAAAGGCATATTTTAGCAAGCCATCTGAACTATTTCAGTAAGATGAGATAAATTGGGCCATAAAAGTTTCTGTTTCTCTTCACTGAACATAAAAAGAGCATAGGAAAATTCACACAGACATAGAAATCCAAACCTTAGAGGCCTACGGTTATTCACATGAATTGACACCGCTTGATGCTATGTCAAGAAGCAAAAACATTTCCATCTGAGTTATCTGAGGCCACTTCAGCAACCCTGATATGGACTGTGATTCAGAGACACCTCAGCAAGCAGACTTGCCTTGAAACCAGCCCGGGGGAAGTCAGTGTAAAGCTGCTCCAGCTTAGAAGCAGAGTTTGATGACCTTAGTATAGGTCTGTTATAATGTCTCCATTTGGTTTTGAGAAAAACAATTTCTCTGAGTAACACTCCATTGGGTTGTATAGCTGTAACTTGCAATAGAAATTAAATCCTTTCATAAGAACTGATGCCTGATGTTCAAGTTCTCTGGTGGGAATCTGCTTGAAGCCCTCAGCATAAGAAGACATGGACCCTGTTGGAGCGGGTCCAGAGGAGGGTCACAAAAATGACCAGGGCGATGGAACACCTCTCCTCTGAAGAAAGGCTGAGAGAGTTGGGGTTGTTCAGCCTAGAGAAGAGAAGGCTCCGGGGAGACCTTCTTGCAGCCTATCAGTACTTAAAGGGGGCTTATAAAAAAGATGGCGGCAGACTTTTGAGCAGGGCCTGTTGTGACAGGACAAGGGGGAATGGCTTTAAACTAAAGGGGGGTAGATTTAGACAAGATAGAAGGAAGACCTGCCCCATCCCTGGAAACATTCAAGGTCAGGTTGGAGGGGGCTCTGAGCAGCCTGATCGAGTTGAAGATGTCCCTGCCCACGGCAGGGGGGTTGGACTAGATGACCTTTAGAGGTCCCTTCCAACCCAAACTATTCTATGATTCTATGATTCAGTTACCTATAGAGACCATTTTCTCCCATATATTCTTTTTATGTTCTGCATCTTCTAACCTTCAGAATAAATTCAAGAGCAGATAGATTCAGAAGAGCTGTATGTAGTTGTATTTTTCCATCTCATCTACTGAAGGATCTAGGATGGGACAGACATTGGAGATGGGATAGCAAAATTGATATACGTTTTGAAACATTTTTGCACATTCAGGAGTACTACCATTTTCTACCTTAAAGCATCAAAACTTTTATGGCTCAGTTCTGTTTAGACACTGTAGTTTATGGTTTTCAAAATTCAGAAGACAATTCAGAGCACATGGCACTCTCATGATTCTTTCCCTTGAAGCAGTTAGACTTTATACAAAACACTTAAATATCCAAAAGAGGGTGATTACAGCCAACTCCTTAGGTCACACAGCTAGAACATAGGACATACGGACATAGCACTAGCAGAAGAGAATGAGAAATACTTGTTCTCAAGTAATCTACAACACGTTCATCTGTATCTGTAGATACAACCAACTTCAAAAAGATAATTGTCTCAGCTGTTTACCAAATCATTTTTCTGTCTGAACTAGTTAGCTTATCCCCAGGGCTGTACAAATACAGATTATGAATCCTTCAATAGGTCTAGTTTGCAATGTTTAAGTCCTCTCCTGGGATGCATTTGAAGTCCCTAGTGTAAATCAGATAGGTTAGGAAACAGCCTTTGTCTTCCAGATTCCAAGTGGTGGTCCTACACACGGGACTGCTGAATTACAGAAAAGGGAATAAATTAATCCATCCTGAACATGTGTCTTGTCCAAACCTTTTCTCTATTTTGCACTCAGCTGAAAATGCTTGGGGTTACAAACCTAGACATACATATGTTTTTTTGTAACTGATAAATGCAGTTTCTGGAGATTAAATACTGATTTGAAAAATAATCCATAGTTTTTTAGAACAAACTCAATCTTATAATACTTGTGATGGGATAAATGATGTTAACGGGAATGCTGTGGGTAATGTTAACTGAGCATCATGAGAAACTGTGGATGATGCAAAACTTAGTTTACTTAAGGAACTTATCACTCCCCTTTTTCTAATTTTTTTTCCCCCAGAAAATAATGTTTGAGAAAAATATTTTATATTAAAAATATGATTGAAAATTATCAGTCTATTTTATAATATAATGAAGCATATAGCTTCATAAGTTATATCCAGTATTGCAATTGTTAAATTCCTATTAACTATATTGCATTACTACACATGAAGGACTTTAAATGGTTCTTTCAAATATCATAGGAATCATTGCTATAGAATGGATGTATTTCAAATAGATTTGTAACAATTAAGAGATGTTCAAATATCTTTCACCTCAAAATCCTGCTAGATCATACATGTAGTTTCGCTACGTTCTTTAGAGGCCTAGTTTAATTTAACATGTGCCACTGTGTTCTTTGGTTGCTTGGAGAAACTAACGAACGGCATAAAATAATTATGTTCTGTCATTTCTTACTCTTACCATACTCTGTGTTACACAATCACTGCAATGCTTTTACTAAGAACCTTGGCTGCATTCCACTCCAAGTTCTTATTTAATAACTTCATCTCTAGGACTACAAAGAATCATAATCAGTTTCTATCCAAGTGCTGAAATTAATTTTGTGGAATTCCATCTCTGTATGTTACAATGCTGGCTATTGAAGCAATCTTGAAAGCAGACACCATGTGGGGGGAAGGAAGGAGGGGAGCAGGGAGAGAAGAAAAAAGAAGGAAAACTTTGGCCCCAGCTCACAGAAATCAAGCTGTGTTCCGTGACGCTCTGAAAAAAAGAGGGTGGTCTCCTCCCCACCAGAAGTCACGCAACAGGAGCAGATACCCTCTCCAAGCTGCTGCCTGTGCAGTTGTGTTTTCTTACCTCAGAAGAGTGAAAAGATGCCTCTCTTGAGAGGATAAACAGATGAACGGGTTTCTGTTTACAACATCTCTGAAAGCTACCACAGACTTAGATGTCTACTGGGATGTCTCAGTGATTTTACTGTCAAACTTCTGTATCTTGTTCAGTCAATGGAGAGTTCCTAAAAGTCTTATATTAGATACCTGTAGTAGGTTTCTAAACTCCTTTGCTTCTCTAAGGTGGTATCTCAAAGCTCTGGATAGGATATGTCTGAACTTGTGTGTAACATTTTAGGCACCTGCCTCTGTCTTAGCAACCACAGTGGACCGTCTGAATATCCTGAATATATAGTAGCGGTGGTTTAGAAGACGTAAGTGGAGATTTGACCTGCTCTCAGTATTTCCTTACATCATTATATTAGAAAACCATCTGGAAATGCCTGTGTTCAAGATTTCTTATAATTTCAAAGGCATTTGGGGCAACACAGACATTTGGGTGACATGGCAATTCTGGTTAATCCATGACTTCTGCAGGAAGAAACAGGGAATATTAAAGAGCACAAGATGCTAGTCAATATTCACCACTGAGCATGTAAGTGATGCCTCGGACAACTGAGGGTTAACATTAACTGAGATACTCAGAAGTAATCTAGAAAAAACTTCATTTCACATTATTGTTGGATGAAAACACTGATGCCATGCAGATGGTACTGAAAACAAAAAGGGAGGGACAGTCATGGGAGCTCTTTGTTTAAATAAGGTCCCATTTTTACCTACACGATTGGTGCAGTGTACACAGTAGTATGCGTGTGGCTCTCTGCACACTGCTCTGCTTATTTATCCAACTGGTGTTGACACTACAAGTCTGTTTGGCAAACACTCATGGTCAAATGTCAATCTTTTTATGAACACATCCACACAAGCATAGAGATGACCAAATGGATTTGGCTTATTAGCTTATTGATTTGGAATATAGTGGGTTCAGGACAGAGACAAGGGCCTTGCCTTAGTAAATGCTACAAAGGACAGCATTCTCCAACTCTGTTCCTTTTCATAATTAAAATAAACAACGGATACAAGGCAAAAAAAATGTTGTCATTCATAGCAAGTGTTTCAGTCAGCCAGAAACATTTAGCGTCAGAGATGTTGCAGGTTACCTCAGAAATAATATTATCAAACTTTAATACAGAAGTGACCATGTCTTTTCAAATAATTCATTCCTCATGAAACTGTGCCAGTTACTAACACTGTCTGCCGGCATCCGACTGACACACTCCAGTAGTAATAAATGGGGCACTGTATGTCTAAGCTCCCTAGCTGAGATATGACATTAACTCTTGACCCTCAAATGAAAAGAAAACTCAGTATCTCCTGTTACTATTATAAATGTTGACTTTAGTATTCATTATTAAAGAACACATTTCGGTCTCATTCCACACTGCATCATGCTATGTATGGATCTATAACAGTTTTCATTTGTACTGTTTCTTTTCACTTTGTCTGAATCTGATAAGCCAGAAACCTTGGGGACTGAACCAAAACACAAGCATTACTGAAGAAACAAGCCTGGGAGATTTTCTGCTACATCTCATGACACCATGCTTGTGTAATGTTATAGAGTAATACAGCCTTTATTGTACAGCATATGAAAATGTGAATACAATTGAATTACCTTTATATATTCCATACACACAGTATGCACAAACCCCACATTCAAGTAACGCATTGATTGATATGTCTTAGGGCCTCTTCTGGGCCACTTCATAATCAAGATGAGCTGTTGTAGTTCTCAGTGATGAACTTTTAGCTCAAACAATAGAAAATTAGGCTTTTCTGATCCAGGGGCCCTTATCTCGCTCTCTAACACATGAGCCAAAAATATGGTTATTAGATATAGCAGTCAGAGGCCAAAGATTGCATACTTCTTTCAAAAGTATCCACTTTGAAATTTGAAAAAAAAATATTTTCCTGAAATTAAACCAGACCCTGTTACCTCATTGCAGATTATTAATAGTTTAATCCGTTAATTGCACAATGGCAGGAATTACTTGTGGAAACTCTATTTGTTAGACTGACCAATAGGCACCAAAGTATTCTATTTTCTTATGAGTGGAATGGATGTGAAAATTTGGAATTAGAAGGGTGTGTTTCAGCAACCAACTTGAAAATGTTAATTTTTCAGTTCAGCATTACATGTTTATGAAAGACTTTATTATGGATGGAAGGGACTCTCTGGCTGCTGAATTTTGATTGCTGTCCTTGGTGGCATTGCAGAGAAAGAGGTTAGTGTGGCTACTGGATTAGTCATACATTCAAATTAAGCTCAAGTTTTTATTGACTCTTAACTGTTACCATCTAATCTCTGTTGAGAAGTGAATACAACGTGGTTTCTGCTGAACAAATCTTTTAATGACCATTGTCGTACTTCTCAGCTGAGGCCGAACTTTCAATACTTTGATCATCTTCTCCGTGTTGCAGGTGATACTCCAGAAGAGCCTATGTAACACGGCGATCAATTTTTATTGTCACCTAAGACATGTCTTTAAAACTCCCAGGTTGAACTGTGTGAAATGTTTTGCCAGAATACACTCATTTTGCTGTGATACACTCATCCTGGTACCACAAAAAGCATCCTAATCCTCGTGTACTAATCAGGATGGAAACCCAAGCAGTCACAGGAAATACCACCACTCCATGTGCAGAGCAGTTATACTGGTTCATCTGCAGAACAATTGCATTAATCTATGTTATATGCAGCTCTTTTCCAGTCAATTAAGGAGCAGAAAGATAGAAGAGAATACCTTGTGCACAGGCAACACCTGGTGTCCAATGCCTCACTTCCACAAGCTTGAGGCTGGAACTTGCTCTGTTATTGTAAACTGTGGTATGGAGGGATTGATCTAGTTCTCCTCATCCTAGGGAACAAGATGTTCCTGCCAGAGTTACAGCTCCATCATGTAAATCAGCTTAACTAAGTATTCATAGATGGTGAGAGTCAGCTTCAGACTAAGATACCTACATTTAGGTGTTTACATGCAAGCTAGGTTGCTGAAGAATAGTTGCTGAAATATTAGCATCTAGTGTCATTTTAGGCACTGCGTAATAAAACACATGGTCTTCAGCTGTTGCTCTGGAAGGTCACAGTTCCTTTATAAACCCAGTTCATATCTTCCACCCCGTGCGGATGTCTTGGATACCCAAAGCTGTCTCAAAGGTCACTACAGGCCTATCTTTAGGAAGCCAAGTCCCACCCTGAGCACATGCGAGTGTGAGGCCCTGAACTGAGCCCTCAGCATCTCCTCCCATGTGAACTGAACTGAATGAAACCTTAGGGTCCACTGACACAGCTGAAGGTGATGGAGAAATCCCCAGAATATCTAAACACTGATGGGGGGGCAACAGAATCAATGTCCCATGGGGACCAGCACTCCAGTCACCTAGGAAAATTTATTCAATTCACATTTTTCTATTCAAACAAACAAACAAACAAACTTGGTCCATTGTTTTATGCAAAGTGAACTCAGTTTTTACCTGGTTGATGATCTTAGTAATTTAAGTAGGAATTTAGAAGGTGATTAATTAACACTACATAAAATTAAAGCGAAAAAGGAACATTCACTGCCCATGAATTTGTGAACCGTGCTACTGCGTTTAAATGATGTTGCCTTGTGCATTACACCCAGCTTAAGACAGCATAAAAAAGACTGGTGTGAAAGAACTTGACAGATTAATATGCAATATATATTAATATAATATTGTCCATTATGCTCCTTTGTAATATAGACTGATCTATGTGAAACACACCAGGCAACAATGACATTGGAGCCAGGATGTATAAATGCATCCAAGCTGAAATAAGCTGACAATGAGGAAATGATCCTGGAGAGGTAAATCCTCAGAAATATATTCGGTTCTTATACATCCTTACATAGAGAATTTGTCTGCAATTAGCAGAGGTATTCTAGGCAACTCAGCACAATCCAATCTCATATCTTTTTTTCTGTGCATGCTTGAAAAAATGGCGATACACAAACAGAAATTTATCAATGTCACTGAGCCAGATTGCTGCCCTTCTAACGAGGAATTAGTCCCACTAATGTCAAAGGGCTGATGAATGTCTTCAACAGCAGTAAAGAGTTCACAGCCTTGCCTGCAGAAATAGGCTCTTAAATCAGAGCATGTTCTTATCTTTGAAGCTTGAGTAGCCATTGACTCTTGGGCTGTTCCTGCCCAACAGCTGAGAGCTATCCGGCACTGCAGTTAGCCCTTACAATTAGAATTCTCAGGAGCATTTCCCCTGCTGTCATCAAATCTGTCATATATTACTCTTCTGTCCTTTATATGGCCATGGAGCTGGTAATTGCTCTTATGCCGACTGCAGAGGCGTGGGTGAAGATTGCTCCAATGTGAGGCAGAGCAGCTCAGCAGAATACTGCTCTGCTGAAGTGTTGAACATTAAAGTAAGGCTAAAGTATTCCCTGACAGGGATTTGCTTGCCAGTGCACCAAGACCACAGCCTGCCTGCCAGTCAGTTCACCTGAACTCCCCACCTGCCTGTTTCTAACTCTGAACCATGAACTCTTTGGGGAAGGGAATAATGTTCTTCCCCTCTTTATATAACTGACAAGCACAGGGCTCTAAACACCACACAAATTTGACAAATTCAAATTATGAATACGGATGATAATTTGTGAATAAGTTCTTCTCTAACATAACCTTTGAGAGTAAAATTGCAGAAACTTGAACCTGTCACACATCATGGAGAAAAGGGCATTCATTTTTAGATCATTGTATCTTTGCATGAACTCTACCAATTTAAAATGTCAGCCTTCAGAGTTATGCCCTCTACAGAAATCTTTCAATGTGCAATTTCACTTTTGCAAGTTACAGTTTGGGAGTTTGTGAACCAGGGTCACTTTATTCTGCTGAATACAGCTAAAAATCAGTATTGGAGTGTTTCTGCAGTCTTGCTCAATCATTTTGTATTTCTTGCAGCAAAGCTTAGTGAATCATGTAAAAACACATTGTTTTGTTTTGCTTTGGAAGAACACACTTCTCACTGAATGATGTGTGCATAAAATATGTTGGAAACCCACATGTTATTCTGCCATGGGACTCCGTTCTTGCTGGGAGCTTCTAGGGGCTGCACTAATACTGGTAATAAATAACAGGAACAAACCCAGTACACAAGCTTAGCTACACCACTGGTTTTAGAGTCACAAAAATATCTTAAGGGAGAGGAAGTAGCTCCATGTGTGTTCAATTCTCTACTTTCTCCTGTAATTGTGAGTTAATAACAATGACTCTTTCAATTAGGAATTGGACTGAGTCCACCAATTCCTGTCACAATACAATCTCCTCACAATGATGGAGAAGACCAAATGACCATCCGATATTGGCTGATTTGTAACTGTTAATACAGAGATGAAGAGTCAGCATGCCCTTCATTCCAACTTGAAGGGTCTCATATATAAAAATGGAGATAAAAGAAGTAACCTAGTGTGTTCATTGTTTTTTTTTCTTCTGAAAGAATCTATTTTTCCAATAGCCAAAACAATAACCAGTTTCAATTCATTTTATGTAAAATGCATCCACAATAGCCAAATAAATTTGATATAATAGACTCCACAATAATTAATAAACATTCATTTGTGTGGGATGGAGATAAAAGAAGTAACCTAGTGTGTTCATTGTTTTTTTTTCTTCTGAAAGAATCTATTTTTCCAATAGCCAAAACAATAACCAGTTTCAATTCATTTTATGTAAAATGCATCCACAATAGCCAAATAAATTTGATATAATAGACTCCACAATAATTAATAAACATTCAATATTTGTGTGGGTTTTGTTGCATATCACAGTGTTAGGGTGGGGATTTGTTCTAATGAAATCTAGTTCCCCTACCATTGTTGATTTTCTTTATACCAAACCCACTTGAATTCTGATTTTGCAAATCCTGTTCACATCAATAATGCCTAGATCTGAATGGTTTCCATATGAGGAAAGAGCAAATACATTAGGATCCTTAAGCTTGGGAAAGAGATGACTGATAGGGGGAAATGACAGAGCTTTAAGTCATAAACTATATGCAGAACGTGAACGGACAGTGAATATTCACTCCATCTCATAGCACAAGAACTAGCAGACATACAATGAAATCATTAAGGAGCAAGTTGTACACCAAAGCAGAGTATTCTTTTTTCACACAACATATAATTACATTATAGAGCTCACGGCCACAGGATTTCATGGAGATCAAAAATATACATGAATGTAAAAAGGAACAAACTAATGGAGGGTAAATCAACTGGTGTTATTAAACATGACTTGCCAGAAAGAAATTCTGGATCAGGAAGTTCTGAAACCACTGACTACTGGAAAATTTACCAGACCAAGACATTTTTGTACATGCCTTTGTTTCTTTCCTCTTCACCTACATGTCTGCAACTGCCCAGTCTCAGAGACAGGATGGTAGGTATGGAGGACGTTGGTCTGGTAGGTCTCCTCCCCTCTACTCTTAATATCCCATAGGATGCGAGTCACCTCATCTGTCAACCTTAGATATCTAGAGTGTAAATGCCTAAGTGCAAGTCCTCTTCCTAGTCAGATAGGAGCAACAGACACTCCTGGAGCACAGAAATTTAGACTGTTTCAGGCATCTGTATTAGGGAGGATTGAATTGAACTGTAAACATACATCTTTCTACCCACCAACACTAAAGAAAATGCAGACATCTATCTCAAATGAGGGCACCTATTCCATAGGCTAGGTCAGATACGTCTGAGTCCTATTACTATAGCCTTATGCAGATGATGATGACAAGATTTTTCCTTCTAGCCCTCATATTTGTGCCTTATTTCAAATTCAATCCAGCGGAGTAATGTACTACAGAAAATGAAAAAAAAAAGGATCTGTCTCAACATATTTTTCTTCATCAAAAGCATCATATAGAAGAGATCGTAATCTGGCCCAATTTTTATAAAACATCTACACACGGGCTTCAGTCCCATTGAAATGATTAGATTTAAGAATGTGTTTAAGATCTTTGCTGAACTGGGACCAGAGTGAAATATGGTAGAATGAAAGCCACCAAAATGTCTGCGACATTGAAATATAGTTCAGTTCCATTAATAGCAAGTCTCTGTTTCAAGTAGAGCTGATCTGACAAAGAGAACCAAAATTACTCCAGTATATAAAAAGGGTTTCCACTGTGCTGTTAAATTCTGATATAAATTATTAAATCCCACAGAGATTTTTTAGATCAAAGGAACTTTGTACTTTCATTATGTAGCCACTTCTACAGAGAAAAGAAATTGCCAAATATCCTGCAAGGCAGATCTGAAAATATGATCTTTTAGAGCAATTCTGACTTTCTTGCGTTCCCATTTATTTTTTGTACTGCATCCAAAAACTCTTCTGATATGCTACATCCAGCTACAGAGCTAACATATAACACAGAAACCTAAGGTGTGCTTCAGATGTTACCGTGCAAGGGAAGGTCACTATTTTACAGTTAACTGGGGAGGTACCATGAGACACTAACACTCTTTACCATGCACTTTTCAAACTACATTGTTACTTTTTCTAATTACAAATGTAACCATTTCCACATGTTCCTCTAAAAAAACATGCTGCAGTTTTAAAGACATAGTTGTGGAAATACATTTCAATCTTCCAATTTTCATGAAAAAAATTGACCTGCATTTTTAATTTTTCAGCCATGCAAGCACCAAAATTTTTCCAGAGGAAAAAATATCACTCATTTGGGATATTTTGTCTGAATTAACAACATTACAACTGCAATTAGAGTGAAACATTTTTACACCTTCTGCTTAGTAATTAGTTCAGGAGGTAGACCTCACAAAGTCTTATCACAGTAAGTCTGTGTTATCCCACATTTAGCCCTACAAGAAGTAGTTGGGCATGTGGAGTCCAATTAAGTTCATCACAGCCGTGCCTCAGGTCCTATTAGGCCGTGCAAAGCTAAATGCTGTGTCATTTACACAGCTGTACGTGCATGTAATATATATTGTCAGATAGGTGTAACACTGGATTTTGTCTATTAGCCACAATCAGTGTTCACCCTGGGGATGGTGCCTGGTAGCATTTTCAGCATGTGGCTAGGCTGTGTCATCCTATATTCGGAGAAGTTCCCTCTATTCCAAAAATGGGTGTTATTGTGAACAAACAGAAATACAGAACAGGACACTGTCTTTCCTATTGAAGTTGTGTTTTGCCTTTCAAAAATACTACAGTTTTACAGATCAGAGAAAGGGAGTATAAACCAAGGGAAAAAAAAAAAATATTCTCTGACATTATGAATAGGGACACTCAATTGACAACAAGGAATTTTGACTTCTAGTCTAATTTTCTCCAGTTAACATTTACTGGAAAACACAAAATAGGTCTTTAAATGGGGAAACAAAGCCTGTGACTCCCTTTTTCTTAAGAAGCCCTAACCATTAAATTACACAGTTACATCTTATTTCTTTTCTTCTAACTCACTCTTGGGGACAGTAAATCTTGTATCCATTTCCCCATCGGAGAGGTAGGAGGTGCCTCTGTCCTCCCCCATTAACCCTCCTGACATAAATTCTGGTTGTCATCCACTCCCCTGGGAACTAGGAAATATGGGTCTGGTCCCCTCTGTCTGAGGAAGGAAGGGAAACCAGTTTCTTCACTTCCTGTTGTGAGAGTGGTCCAAGTGATACATTATTATATTAAAAGCCACCTCTGCAATTACTTACTCATCCTATGTCCGCACATTAGGGCTTGTCTCAGATGGATTTTGTAAGTTATCATCTTTCTATACATTAGATGCACTTTAATGGGCCATATGCAGCCGGCCAAAGGCTCGGATGGGGAAGTAGTTTTCTGCCTCAATCTTGATTAGGTTTAGGTAGAAAGTAAACACCGAGGCATCAGTTCAGTGGTCTGGTCGATTTAAGCTGTCCTGATTTGAGATGCCCTAAAGTTGCTGGACATACACATATACCTACCAAAAAAATCTATGCCCTTTCAGACTGGAAGAAAAAAAACATACAGGATACCCAGTCTTGCGAAAAGGCTCCAGACATATATGTTAAAAAAAAAGAAATAACCTATGAATTTCTCAGGTTAGTGCTGTTTCCAACTGAACCTGAAGCAGAAACAGACCTCAGAAGTCAAGTAGAGATTCACCACAGAAGTGTGGGATTTGGAGGCATCTGCATGAAGTTTATTTGTATTGCAATTTTCAACTTTTGTACTTCAGCGTCATTTAAGTCCTAACTCAAGTATTTAAGAATGAATATAAGATAAATCCTTTTGGGAATCTGAGCTTTACTTACCAAGCCGAGCACTACGTTTGCCTTGCATTGCTCAGCTGTGGTACTTGAAGAACACACTAAGGAAGGAATTGTCTATCAGGAGCAAAAGTTCCAGGTTACGTATGTCTGTGCAGGGCTGATAGTTCACTGGAGAGAGATGGAGCCAAGATTCTGCCAAAATTTTATTCTTCTTGCTCTAGTTACCCTGAGCTTAGATTCACAGATCCAGAAGATCATGAAAGGCCAAGGGACAACTTGAAACATAAGCTCCTTTATATTCCTCTACACTCCATAAACTCTAAAATTCCTTGATGACATCTGGCACATCTTACTCTTTCCTACTATAGAGAGGGTCTGTTCTCTCAATCCTATATAAAATTACTAGTCTTGTTAAGCATATGAATCTGTAATGTCTGAGAATCATTCTTGCTTATCTCTATGTCTTCACCTAAATAACACTTCCAAAAGTCAAGTCGTACATTTATTCAAGGCACGGAACTTGCAGAGCATAAAATTTCTAAACTGGGAATGTTGGCATTTCTGAGATCAGCAGCAAAGGTTGGTTTGCAAACCTAACTGGAGTTTTGATTTGCTTCAGTGCCATACAACAGTTTGGCTTTTAAAGCATCAAATTGTTTTTTTTAGTACATTTAATTAAACTTCTAAGACTGCTTGGCAAGCTTAAATTCCACTTGTTGCAATCAGCGCATGGTGATTATTTATAATTTAATGAAGATTGCTTCCATCTGTACTTCAGAGCAATTAGGGAGTTTATTCATAATTCATTAATTTTAAAGACGTACATAAACCACGATTCTATGCTCTAACTTTATGTGTTACAATTTAATGACACTTAAGAATACCTGGCAATTAACCATGTTTAAACAAACTAACGATTTATATAAGCAGAATCAAATTTAGCAGCCAGTGCTAAAATTTAGCCTCATGACTCTGGGTTTTGTGTTTGGTTTTGTAACATATAAACAGAGCAATGCCTTTTTCAAGGCTAACAGTTACCTCTGTCCCCTTTGTGATAAGGGTTTAAGACAGTTTGTAAGTATTAGAAAGGGAGAATGCAGGGAAAGGGCAAGAAAGAAGAAGGGTAGTTTAGCTCACCTCTTCCTGTCCAGAAATTCTTGCAACTTCTCAAGACTCCCAATATTGGACACAATCAGCAGAAAGACTTGAGGAATATGGATCTAGTTAGTCTGGTAACACCAGAGTAACACCAACTGTGATGCAGAAATAATCTGTACTTACAGTAAGCACATCCTTTACTGCAAGTAAATGCAGGTGAAGTTATAGGTGAAAGGGCAATGCAGGAGAAAAAGTGAGAAATATTTGTCAAGATTAAATAAGCAATTTCTACAATATAGTCATGGATTTTAAAAAAATCAACTTGAGGTTCACATAATAACTGAAATGTTATCTGAAATTTCATCTTGCCTTTAACGCACCTTCTCTAGTCATCTTCGGGAAAAGAAATCAGCTGGAGTGTAAGATTTGAAGACTGAGCACTTCAGTCAACATTCAAGTGAGTTGCAAGAGATCTAAATGTCAACAGTTGTTAGACATTGTGCTTACAGTGCAAGTTCTTGACTACATGCTTCTGCATCTGTTTGTAAAGAACAATGTATAAACAGGTTAAAAATATATCAAAGTTCTTGAAGAAAGCAATGGCAAACGTTGGAAGTGATCAACTTTCATTTTGTCAGATTTTGCTTGCAGTGTCCTCTGGTACGTTGGTGAATCAGTGGCACCAGCTAAATCCCTCTCATCCCTCACCTTGCAGAGCTTCTACTTGCTTAGTTTGGAGCACTCTGGGTGAGTTCAGCAATGAACTTAAACATTTGTAAAGTTTCTTTAAAGCTAACTGCAACTGAAGAGGGAGGTTAGACACTTACCTACTTTGCTGAATCAGTGTCAGGACACAAATCAAGATGCACGTTAGGGCAGAAGTCACAAGCGAGCATCTAGAGGGAATCACAGCTGGTGACACTAAACAAGCCCAAAGGCTTAAGATAATCCCAGTTCAGAATGGGGAATAGAGTCAGTATAGACTGTCCAGCATCAAATCTATGAACTGGAGAGAAGCCGTCCAACCTTTACCACCACTCCTTTCAACCTCACTTAAAATATTTTCTACCATGGTGATACATTACCTCTATGTTTGCTCACACCCCCCTAGAAAGCTGAAAACTCATCTTAGTGAGTAAGTTGGAAGGTTGGGCTTAATAAAACTTACCTCTCATGTAATTAGTGCCTATCCCTGAGGCACAGCTGTAAATTCTTAATTTTAATAACTTTAAAATGTCAGGATCCTACACTATCATACTGAGCACATAGATATCCAGAAATTTCTGTGTACATGTTATATATTACCATGATTTGCACTGTGACCTGTTCATCCTGAGTTTCTTCAATATGGGTGAAACATGTCATTTGTTTCCATAGTGTAGATTAACAGCACAAGTGAAGTTCTTATGATCTATCTATCTTATACAATAGAATACCATGCATGTCAAAATACCTAAACATAATCAGACATGGGCCCTTACTCAATTGCAAATCATTGCTAAAGTTTTGGAAAGTATTAATGCTTTATCTCTCCGAAGCTCCAAAATCAGTTCAAATCTTTATCTGAACTCAGCCCATCATGTGTGTCTTTGAGTGTAATGTAACACAGACAAGAATACTGAGATTATTTGCTGGTATAAATCAAAATAGTGGTACAGACTGAACAAGATCTTAAAGCATACCTCACGAAAACTCAGCAAAATTATGATGTGTCCAAGCACAAGTTTTACACCAAGTAGCTGATGGTTTGCATGAAAAAAAAGTTGTTTGGCTACAGTTTCTCACTAAAAAAGATGTGTTGTTGTGATTTCTGTAGATTAAAAAATGTAAAATAAAGATGCATAAGGATTTTTAAAAACATAAGGATTTTTAAAAATAAAAGACATCTTTTGGCACTTCAGTATTACAAATTGATGGTAAATTTGCAAAAAATAAAAGAAGACTGATAGAAATTAACTCAGGAGCTAAAAGAATTGATTACAGAAATGGGCTAAAATACTTAAATATGCACAGCTTGTACAGATCATTGCAAAGTAAATTAAACTTTCTTCTGACAATTTAAATTAAACTTTCTTTCTGACAATTGGAAATCACTAAGATGGCACAAAACAAATTATTTTATGTTGTATTAGAAGATAATCCTTAAGAATGCCTGTATTAATTTGCAGAGACTTCAGATGAACAACAATAACTACACTGTGAGTTTGTAGTATATCACCTATGAAATTCTACCTGAGTCTTTAAAACAGACTGTGATTCAACAGTTAATGATATACTGCTGAGAACCACTCCTCATTGGTAGAAACCAGAATAGATGGTATATCCCAGTAGAGTATCTCTTTTTTGTTTTCTTCAGTCCTTCTTGTCAAACAGAGCAAACTCCCTGCCTGGCTCCTTCTCCAGTAGTCCCTTGAGTGCTGCAGGTCAAACACGTGTTTCTTCTTTTATCAGTACATCCATAGTTGCACGTTAGCTATAGCGCGTGGTTATACAGCACAGGTGATACAACATAAAATGGCAGTCACTGTTTGGCACTGCGTAAAGTCAATGGGTCAAGGCACAATTTCTTTTCCATGTAATTTCTTGGCTGCCACAATTGTATATTTTCCCTGGCTGCTACATAACCTGGACATACTGATTTAATGACTTTTCCTAAGAGCAAAACCCACTGGTATATTCAGAAAAATGGCTATATATTTAAAGTTTCCTTACATCAATATTATGACTGTACCCACATTGTTTTATAGCCCCATGCTGACAAGCCATTAACTTTGTTTACATTAAAGCATGGCTTAAGTTGGAATTTGGAGTTGGATTTCAAATACCCCAATATCCACAGTGTTACGAAAGGGGTTTTTGGCGTGGCTTATTGAGGAACAGAACAAAATTTGGATCTGGATCTAAGTGTAATTTTGAATTTATGCCAATCTTGAGGTGTTTTGTATCAGAAGCTTAAAATGTTGTTCTTCCAGAGCAGGAGTGCCCTATTTAAAGGATGCTATGTTTTTAAGTCGAAATGACATTGCAGAGTGGGCAAATACCTGTTGAACAGTGGGAATTCTTAGGGTCTCATACCTCATTTTTCAGCCTGTTCTATGTATTTTGAAGAAAAACAATTTCTTTGACTTCAGTGAACTTTCTCTTGATACCCCATATTGTGACAAGGGTTACAGGCTCTATGAGAGATTTGGCTTCAGTTTCTGGTCCTGTCACAGGTGTTCCTTTGAGACACTGTCAAGCTACATCATGATGTCTAGTCTCATGGTAGAAGAATAATAATTCTATTATAGCTCCCTACGGTTTGGTGAAGATAGACATTTGCATGGTAAAGTGATCCTTGCCCGCAGAGACAAGTGCTGCAGAACAGGACTCTACCGTGAGCATGTCTACACTGTGAAATCAAGCAA
This sequence comes from Aptenodytes forsteri, assembly GCF_000699145.1. Lineage (NCBI taxonomy): Eukaryota > Metazoa > Chordata > Aves > Sphenisciformes > Spheniscidae > Aptenodytes > Aptenodytes forsteri. Next base: position 3,417,827 of record NW_008796041.1, on the reverse strand, counting down.
GGTAACAGGCAAAGCTTTCTGTCCAGGGCTTACTAGCTCAAGCTAATATCACATGCATGCAGCTAGGCAGCTTTCGGACACAAGCCAGCTTGCAATCTGCCTGTTCTGCCCAGGCTTAAGGCAGGCAGAGCTAGCTTGGTTTGTCTGCAACTACCAGCATAGATATGGCTTTAAAGGAGCACCAAGGATGACATAAGTACAGTACCATTTCTCTTTACAGTGTTTCATTCAAGTAGCATAATTAAAAAAAAACCAAACCTAAAACAAGACAAAAAAAAAAAAAAACCCCCCCAAACCTACAAGAGTAGGATTTCACCATTTTTTTTTTCTGTCATCGAAAAAGTGTCACTCAGTGATGACTGTCAAGTATGTGTTCATGTCAGCTCTAAACAAAGCACTGCATTTCTTTCATGGAGAAAATAAACAGGGATGCTTTGTATTTCTCACTTTGAAAAGCAGGTCCATCTGATGTCCAATGGCTACACTTCAAAGACATCCCTCATGAACCTTTTTTCATGTGGCTACGTGTGTGGTATTATAGAGATGAACAAGCCAGCTCCTAAGAAGTGGGACACTGCATTAAAATGTACTCTGTGAACAGAGATTTATGGAAGATCAGAAGACTTTATAAAGTAAATAATTCACATTTCACAAATATATACAGTGTACAGACTATTTACCAAGAAACTTGAAACGGCTGTCTTGGAAACATTCCAGTTTGTCAAGTAATCTGGTTATCAGGTTTTTAAAAAAACCCAATATATATGGCACTGACAAAAACAAATACATTTTTTCCAGAAGAAGCAGGATGGTAACAGGAAATATAAAGCAATTAACAAACTCCCCTTTAACTGAAAAGTTGTTTCAAGTAACTTAGAGGGGAAAAAAAAGTCATCTAATTTGGAAATGTGCTTGCAATGCACACATGCATAAATCTATTTTAAAACAGGCCTGCATGATGGACAACAATGTAGTGTAGAGACCCTGAAACAAGCTCTAAATCATCTAGCTCAGGCCGTGACAGCAGCCAGTAACCTGTGCTGAGGGACAGGGGTGCCAGGGCTGGGTCCCTTCCTCTAACCATGCCAGAGCTCTCTCAGGCAAAACAGACCTCGTCTGCACAATTTTTCCATTTTTTATTAAAAATTAGAGTAAAAAGTTGCCTGATGACAACAATACTGAGTCTATGCTCTACGTGTGCGTGCATATTGACAATTGCTCTGACTTTTCTTTACTGCTTTCCATGGTTATAGTTTAACCTGGATTTTATTTTTTTTTTTAAATCAGATAGTAAAATCACCTAAAATGTGGAGCTTCTGCTGAGTTCAAATATATAGATTTGTTAAATTTTTTTTTTTTTTTTTTTTAAAATCAGATAGTAAAATCACCTAAAATGTGGAGCTTCTGCTGAGTTCAAATATATAGATTTGTTAAAATAACCTCTTATTTTCTGCACCTTAGCAGCAATAAGGAAAAGGGGAAAAGGCATAGAGGAGAGAGAAAGTGGAAAAGGAAACGGGTGTTGGAAGAAATATGGACAATTTTTTTAAAATAGCAGATCACTTTTTTACAAGGTTCTCCCAATAAAATAACACCACTTCAAGATAATCAAATATTTTGCTTGGAAATGGAAGAAAATTGAAGAAAAAGGCTTTAAAAATAACTTAAACATGGAAAACATTTTAAATGAAAGTAAAAATACACCTCCCACCTCAAACAAAGATTGCAGAAGATTGACCTAAATTTTCAAATTTTCCTTAGTTGTAATAACACCATTTTTGAACAATGCCTGTTTTAGGAAGACCTTAACTAATTTTCCTCCTTTTCTCCCTTCTCTTGACTTGCAGGGTGGTTTTTTTTCTAGTTTTAACACCTTTTCATAGACACCGAATTTAGGCTAGCAGTATATTTCATGGGTCTTTCACAAATTTAAAGCTTTTGGGAGATAACTTATTTCACTTTGTGGCAATGGTCTAAAAGATAAATGTGATTTAAGTTAGATGTATAGACACTTTGGATGATCAAAGGAAGAAGACAGGTGCTGTAAAACTGTTACTTATCTTATTCTAAGAGAGCTACTCCTAAGCTAACTTGCTCATATATGGACCTCTACATCAAATTTATGTGAGATGAAAACCAGTCTTAAGGGTAAAGCTCCCTGTTCCTTAATCACTTCTGATTATCAGTCTCTTGAGTATAACACCATGTGTTGTTAATTGGTTAATCTAATCAACCCTGTGAAATAGCACTGATTCACAGTAGCTGAGGATCTGACTCATTCTCCTTCATTTACATTAAATACCTCTACACCCCAGGTCTTTTGAACAACTGCAAGTATGACATAATTTTATTTCTCTGGAACAGCTGAAGTTTCTTTTCTGCTTGGAACGCTAACCCTTTGAATGCTTTGCTGTTGGGTTTGGGATTATGGACAACGCAGAGGGATCATTTATCACTTTAATAATTCATCCTAATTCTTGCCCAGGGAAAGCTGATAGTTCCAGTGCTAACTCACTGAATTTGCATTTGCGTGTTATATACTCATTAGTTAACCCTTGGCAGGAAACTCCTAAATGAGTGGAAAAATAGTATTTAGAACTGGGCCAACCTTATAAATCACTTAGGTGATATTTCTGTGACTCCAACAGCTTGCAGGTGGACACCTCAAGAAAGCTTGTGTTCCTATTTTCATGCTATTAAATCAACAAACACATCACTTCAGTGTCATATAGTAAATTTTTAACTGTTGCAGCCTAAAAAACCAAGTGACCAAGCAGGTTTATCAAAGACACAGAGGCGCTGCACTCAGAGCCAAAATTAGGTCTCAGGCTTCTGCAAATCTCAGGTACATCAATGTATCTTTAAACTTTTTTTTTTTCTTTTTCTTTGAGACTTTAGTTTTAACTGTGCAGTCATAAGAAGTACAGAATTCACAGTGCAAAGTGTTAAGAAAGCAGCATAATCTTAAGAAAGAAAAGGTCATATTTTCATAATGCTATAATAGTCCAAATCATAATAAATTCCATCTGGACTTTTGGAAAAATATATCAACACTAAAACTCAAAATAGCCTGATAGAAAGAGTGGACTATGGGGTGTTAGTGAAAACACAGCTTAACTGTTGGGGACCAGGTTTGATCTCTGATATGATATGTGACATTTATGGCCCTGCACAGTAGCTCTTGCTCAGCACTACACAATAAAATGCACCTGGATGCCTGAAAATAGGATATGTCCTCAGGCATGCAAAGCAAGATACTAATTTCCCCCAAATGTTTGCATTTCTTCCTGATGGTGTATTTTTCAGAAAAGTACTCAGATAAGTACAGTCACTTTCACAGAAAAATCAGTTTTCCCCTCCAGTGAGTGCACATTCCTGAAAGCAGAAGTTGACATGGCTAAAGTATGAGACAGATTATTTGCAAATGTCTATCTATTAAGGAACAAATGACAGAATTCAGCATTTTAAAAGTAATATGTGCTTGATAGTTGTCTCATATGCAAAAATATATGAAGATATAAATTCATTGAGTGAATTAAAAAAATAACCTTTTCTACACTACTGTCACAAGGAAATTGCACCTGTGTGTTATTATATACATTACAAAATTAAGTACTTAACATGGCTTATGTATGATAACAATATATGAGATGAAGTGAAAAAATCCACTATGTTTCAAAGAACTGAGAAATACTTCTTGTTTCCAGTTGTTAAAAGTGGAAAACTGTCACTAATTTAAGTCTTTGAACTCGGTGTTAGACTTTTTTTACATTTTCTCCTCTGGCTTAACTTGCTGTTCAGTTTGGTGACTTTATTGCTTAATTTATGCTTTCATTAATTACACAGTGATGTAGTTATCACGGGCCAGATTCAACAGAGATGTAAACCAGTGTAATCAGTAGCAGTATAGCAGCTTGTACTTGGCTGCTTGTGATCATACTAAAGGTTGCCCTCGAAGCAGGTTTAAGCAAAGTCTGCTAGCCAAAATACATATTTTTCTAGGACTGATGCTGAAAAAATAAGGAAGCTCCAGTCTGGAAATGTTTTTATTTCTGCATATGTTTGGCATGTCTTTCCTTCTACCTTCTCTCCCTTTGCAAACTATCACTGCATATCATCTCAGAACAAAACATTAAGACAGTTCAAGCATATTTCAATATATAATATGTAGCCATTGGAAAAAAAATGGATGTGTAAGCATTTTCATTTTCTGTATCCTCAATGTCTCTTTCTTCTTTAAGTGCATGTTTTCAGGAAATAATTATGGGGGTAAATTCATGGTCATATTCTGTTAATAATTATCCAGTGCAAACTCCATTGACTTCAAGGAGGCACACTCAACGGAAAGCAAGATTTAGTGTATAAAATATCAGAATACTCTAAGCAAAGTAGTATGTATATGTCAAAGACATATTTTTCCTCTCTCTACTGAAATTCCTTTTGAATAAAGGGGTGTACTCTGTAGGATATAAAAGTGTGGGTCTATAGAAAACAGTGTTAAGAGCTTTACACAAGACAAACCTTCCTCTGTAGAAGCCTGAATTATCATCTTGACTTTTCCAATAACCCTGAGACAGGGTTTGACAGAGTCAAAATCCAAATTTAACTTTGGATTATGTTTGAAGATGTTTGGTTTAATTTTCATCCTCTGTCTCTTTTTTCTGGGAGTATCAGAACCACTAAAAAAAATGGGAGCTGTTTTAAAGGAAAGTGTGCTGCTTGTAGCAGCCTGAGGATGAGATTTTCAGCCAAGACAAAATCCTCTGTCAATGGAGATGTACTAATTCACATGGACTGAATAGTTGGCCCTTCTCTGGGTACTTGAAGACAACCTGGTGAGAGATCTTGTGCGAGTGTTCTGCCATGGCTGGTGCAAGGCTGTGCATATGTCAAACACATTGGGTTAATCCGTGCCCTCGCGGCTGTCTCCATTGAAATAGCTCCCACTAATTTTAATGCAAACTGTGCGTGTTAGATCTGGATATTGCACTGCTGCCAGTAAACACAACAGAAAAGGGTCAGACTGCAGTACTGCTCGGTATAATTCCTGCAGTCACTTTCTATCTCTCAGCATTGTTTCCATCTATCTATTCAAGATTGCATTCTTAATCTCAAATATTTCGGGATAATAGACAATGGACAATCTTTTGGTCATTTAAAACCGTCACACAGATGAATGTTTCTGATAACAAAATGACAGAATTTAAGATAAAGATAGCAAGTTAATATACATTTTTACAGAATAACCACAACTACCAGAAAAATATGAAAACTTGTCATTAATTTGTATATGTGGGGTAATTGAACAGTCCTTCCCAACTGTAGAATTTCATTCAACTTTTTGAAACAAAATTCAAGAAAAAATAACATAGCTAGACTCATTTCTGATAAGGGAGAAATTATAAATAATTAGTTGTTTGCCTTTAGAATTCTCCTGAGGGAAGCAGACGATTTTTCTTTTTTCTTTAAAAGTTTCTCACTGGAAAGGGTGCAATGAATTTGAATGGGTCTAGGATGAAGTCCCTTGTTTGTTGGTCATGCATCTCAGAAAAAAATTATGCATGATTTAAAAAGCAGGAATAAGCTTTCCTTTTCTGCAATAGTTTGTGGGTGCATTTGGTTTACTTCATTTGCTGTGGGAAACAAAAATGGAGGTGACAGAAGAATAGTGACCCAAACTAACCACACTAATACTGACAACTGAAAGAAAACAATAAAATGAATGGAAAGGAAAGATGGAGAAAGATCTGCAGAAAAAGGGAGATGTTTTGAAGGAAAAGGTTATGCAATAAATAGATCTGTTCTTTGACCACAAAAGCTTCTTGTAAATGTGGAAAAAATTAACAAGAATCAGATAGTCTGTTCTGATATCAGGAGATGGTGGTCACTAATTAAAAACATTCTGTGAATCCAGACATCAGCCACCTTTGAGGAAAGAGGAGCTTAGAAATCTGGATTTGTTTTGTTTTTTCCCAAGAATGAAAAAAATTGTGATGTAGCTTGGAGATCCAAAAAGGTATTGAAATAAATTGTAGAGCTGTTCTGGTGCTCTTACAGAGGCAATAGACTAGGAGAATGAATGAATGAATGAATGAATGGATGGATGGCTTTAGAACTCTGTAGTGACTCAGATGGAAAGTCAAACACCAAGACCGAACAGTTAATTTATGACTTGGAAAAATATGGGGTAATAGTTTGAAGCCAATAATATTTGTCCACTGTTTACAGGAAACTTTGTGACAAAGCTTACACTAGCATCCAGCTTTCCTTCTGTAACTACTTGACTCTTCTTCCCTTCACCTTTTCCACCTCATCACACTGCTTCTTTCCTGTGAGACTCTCCCTGTGTTACTGACTTGAAAGCTGCCGCACTGCAGCAGCCACTGGAGGTACCCCAGCCAGGGGCTGCTCCTAAATTAGGCAAGGAGCCATTTTGACACCAAGATGATCTGGGATAAGGGGAATAGAGGGGCTTTTTAGAAACATCTTCTCCATCCCACACCTTAGCTGCAATGAGTCCAAGCTGGGCTTGGTTGAAATGCTAACACACAGGACCTGACTCTTAACTTGTGTAAGTTGGCAAAAGCCTATTGACATCAATGGTTCTATACTGATTTAAACCAGCTGAGTCTCTGACAGGGTTTTTAGTTTACCTCCCTTAAGTTGTGCTTGGTTTTAATCACTGTGTGTGATACATCAATATGTCTTAGATAGACCGTTTTTAGCTAGACAAGGCGATAACCATCTGGTAACCATGAGAATGCAAAGTCAATTCTTGGAGAGCTCTACTTTCGTGGAGAGCTCTACTTTCGAAGCACCCTCACTTCCGTTGCACACCAATTTCCTTTTAAATCCTTTTCTACTTCACATATACAGAGCAATGAAAAAAGGATTAAAAAGTGTGTCTGCATTTATTAGATTCCGGTGCCGTTTGCAATATTTTCTGACTGCATCCAAATCGTTTTCCCAACTACCTTGGCTGATTTCTGCAGCAGAAGAGCCATGTTCTTCTAATCCAGGAATTTGTTACTGCATGTTTACTGTTGAACTAATTTACTGTCATTCTAGAAATATATTTCCCCTCTTGAGATGCCTGCCTCAACATGGAGAAAGAATCAGTGATTTGCTAATGGTACAGCACATAAAATTCTTTTTTGTTGATGTTTACCTTGTAAGATGTATTACAGCTGTAGCTCTTGCTGTAGTTGTGTTATTTAACGCAAAATGAATTATACCCATATAAATGTGTATTATTCATTTTAATGAGGAGCAGGAGATTTACATTGGGATTAAAAATGTTCTTGCTGTAAGTCAATATTTAGAAATCTTCAAAGAACTGTGCAAATATATTAAAAATATGCAGATAAGTATGATTAGAGTCATCCTTCAGGCGAGAAAACAGATGCAGAGTATGGAGCCTGGGCTGGTGAAGGGATGATACACCTCCAAGTTAGGCACCGCATTGCCTGACTGCTAGGTGTCTGTCCCCAGGAGCTAGATCACAGTGCCCTGAATTGAGTACCAAGTTTGTGTATTCTCCCAGAACATGGGAGAATGAGGTGTCTCATTAGAGCAATCCAGTACCTACACAATAAAAAGAAAGATACCCAGGAGTAGCCTATCAAAAATGTCAATCACAAGTGTGGACCTGAATGCTCCCCCACCATCCAGTTTGTAGTCTGCGTCAGAGCTAGGATGGAGATGCTTGTATTCACTTGAAATCTCAGCTCCATTAAAATGTTTTCTGGGGAAAAAAAACTAAAAATCAGGCCCACCTCTTTTAAATTGTGCCATGCCAGCGTTATGCCAGCATTTTCATAACAGCTGAGTATTCAGACAACTCTCCAGCAAAAGGGAGGACCTTATGGTTTCACACTTTCTTTCACCTCGGAGGATTCCAACTTACATCTGAGTTCAATTTCCTGCTCTGTTAGCTGTTTATGCATTTTACATTAAACAGTCATTGGAATAGAAAAAAAAGAAAGAAGCACAAAGAAGAGTTTAGAAACTAGGTCTTCACCGTGCCCCAAACTGCTGTAACACAAAGTAACTTCCATTTTGCTTCTGCTTGTCTTTGGCCTGTGAATTGCACGCTGGGCCAACTGGAAAACAGCTGTTAACCCCTTCCAAAATATCTAATCTGTCTTTGCGGGTAAGGCAGTCTTCTGAAAAAGAGTTTTGAATCCCTAGTGCTAAAACAGACCTGGAACCCAGGTTTCTTACTTGCTAGGAAGTAAACTAACCCTTGTGCAGGCATTATGACCTCCTCCTCAGAAATGCTTTAAAAGAAGGATCCATCCCTGCTGAATGGAAGACATCATGATGCTTTGGGCTCTGATTTCTGTATTCCGTTTAACAACTGCTTAGTGTAAAATGCTTAAACAGGGACCAAGGCAGGAAACAAAACAAAATTCTTCATTTTCTGCTGAAAGACTAAACTTCTTTTAGTGTTTTGCTTGCTAATCTCATAAATCTTTCATTCCTTTGCTTAATAGCATAATATTAAAAGGAGGGACGCAGGAGTGTCTGTCTGTTCCCAGCTCAGCCCCAGAGTTAAGGAACTTCCCTAGGACGGAGAATTTCTCAATTTAGACACTTTCAGACTGAACAGGAAATGAAACCCAGCTCTGCAAATCCTGCAGACAGTGCTCTAGCCATGAAGGTATGGCATAAATATTGATTGATAACTTTCTAGTAGTCACATTTTAAAAGAAAGTGGTGGAAAGAAGAGAATTTGACCAGGAACCTAATACCAATGGCTCATCTCAGAAAACATATTTGCAGGAACTTCCATTTTTCTGGATCACAATTAATGAACAACTCTGCTCACTCCTGCCAAAACAAACAAATAGGAGAATGCATTTTAAATTTATAGCAATATAACGAAGACACCTTGGAAGGAAGAGCCAGTAAGCATTTTGTCACCTGGCCCCAGCTAACAAGCATGTTTTTCAGAGTCCAAATTCCACTTCAGAGTGTTAATTCTTTCTCCAGAGCCCTTTTTTCTTCTTCTACCTTCGAAGTCTGATTCATTTTTATCCCTTTTCCTTTCGCCTGAAGAAAGCAGAAAAAAATGTTTCACTTCAGTGATGCAGATGATTGCATGAGTCTCAGGCTAACAGTGAAACAGGACCAGAGAAGCAATTTATGTAAAAATGCACAAGAGTTAAACAGTGAAGGAACCACCTTTTACACCTAGGATTCCCGGGTGCAAAACCAATACTAGCCTGATTTTCTTAGCACTTCAGGGAGACAAGCTCAACAGTTTTAAAAATGTAGCTGGCTGCTTAGTTGCCTAACTGTGTCTGCAGGCACCATTTTTTAAAAATCTGGCATTCCTGTGTGTGATGAATCACATTTATCACTGGAAAAAACATTTTGCTGTCATATTGGAAGCATAGAGAAGAATGTTTTTCCCTTCCAGCCTTTAAAGGATCACATGTATCTGTTGTTAGGGAAACTAAAAGAATCACAGACTCACAGAATTGGTTGAGGTTGGAAGAGACTTCTGGAGATCATCTTGTCCAACCCTCTGCTCAAAACAGGTTGCTCAGGCCTGTGTCTAGTCAGGGTTTAAATATCTCCAAGGATGGAGACACCACAGTTTCTCTGAGCGTTTTGTTCCAGTGTTTGACCACTCTCAAAGAAAAAGTTTTTTTCTTATGTTTAAATGGAGTTTCCTGTATTTCAGTTTGCGCACATGGCCTCTTGTCTGTTCACCAGACACCACTGGGAAGAGCTTGGCTCCCTCTTCTTTTCAAGCCCCTTCCCCCCATCAGATATTTATATACACTGATAAGATCCCCCTGAGCCTTCTCTGCTCCAGACTGAACATTCCCAGCTCTCTTGGCCTCTAGTACCTTAGTCCTCTTCACGGCCCTTTGCTGGACTGGCTCCAGTAAGTCCATGTCTGTCTTGTACTGGGGAGCACAGAATGGAATCCAGCACCCCAGACATGCCTTGTCAATGGTGAGTAGAGGTGAAGGATCACCTCCCTCAATCTTCTGGCAATACTTTGCCTAATGCAGTCCAGGATACCATCAGCCTTTGCCACAAGGGCACAGTGCTGGCACAAGTCCATGTCTGTCTTGTACTGGGGAGCACAGAATGGAATCCAGCACCCCAGACATGCCTTGTCAATGGTGAGTAGAGGTGAAGGATCACCTCCCTCAATCTTCTGGCAATACTTTGCCTAATGCAGTCCAGGATACCATCAGCCTTTGCCACAAGGGCACAGTGCTGGCACATGATCAACTTGTTGTCCACCAGGACCCCCAGGTCCTTTTCTGCAAAGCTGCTTCCCAGCTGGTCAGCCCCAGCCTGTGCCGGTGCCTGGGGTTATTCCTGCCCAGGGACAGATGAAAGCCAGTCCTTTGGAAGTTGTTGGTCAAACATCACAGGACTTCAATGGCTGAAGACAACACAGTGCAGCAAAGTCTTAATGTTCTGGCTTACAGAGGAGGAGGTTATATAGTAGACTGGGTGAAAAAATAGTATTACTTTAGGGAAATGAATAAATGATTGTAACTAGACAACTAATCATCCAATTACCGCCACCCTAATTTTAAGATCCCAGCGAGTGAAAAACTGGAGTATTGGAATAATAGTGGATGTTGTCTGATCCTTCAATCAAATGTCTTTTTGGAAAATATCCATTTCTTGTAAAGGAATTATCCAAAATCTCCAACTATTATTAATAAATAACTGACACTTGACAGATTTGATTGCACATGCTGATGTTATCGTGTTTATTATAAAGACTGATAAATTAGCAGGTGTTCTAGACAATTTGTCCTTTTAATCCATCTCATTTAAATTCCCTATTCTCCAGTGACTCATTAACATGCAAAATCCTATCTGCCCTTTTTTATGGGGTTAATGAGATCCATATAAAAGGATGCTATGTATTCCTCTGGATTTTTAAATGGTTTTATTGTTATTTTTTGTATTTTTAAAGATTGATAACGGCATACAGTCAATTCATTACTCATTCTGGAGTCCATAAGAGTTAATAACCTCCTTTAACACAAACCCATAGCCATGTGGCATGTCTTAGAATTAGTCCAGTTAAGACTGAGATTTTAGAAACCAGATCTAGATAGCAATCATTTTAAATGATTTCTCCCCATCCCTTTATTATTAACACAAACCATTTGGAAATCTCAACACCAAAATACCTTCTTATGAATTTTTCCATTAATCCAACTCCTCTCTACACACACATATAATACTGGGACTTGACAGCTGGCCTGTTGGCACCAATTGCTTAGACTCCTTGAGGGGAAAATAAACCTTTTAAAGAACCCTTGGATTTTACAAACAGGTTTTAAAAACAAAAGATCTGTCAAATTCTGAGTCTAAGAGCTTTGCCAGTACAGCTTTCAACATTCAACTTCAGTATCCTCTGTTTTACATCTGTATAGCTAAGAGAAAGTATGGGAGAGCTGTTGATAATGACAGGTCACCTTATTATTTTCAGGATAGTGTCTGTTCTTGAGTCAGGGTGCTATTGAGAGTCTGAATTTATTATGCTCAAGGTGTAATGTTTTTATTTACTCCTAACCCTAGATGCTAATGTGATTCATACCACATTGTTTGTAAAGACTAGAGGCTCTGTTCAGTTGTTTGTACATAGGCACCTTGTACAATCTGAGACTCCACACCACAGGTCAACCAAGACATGACACGGTTTTTTGTACTCCTGGAGAGCCATCTGGAAATCAGGAAGGATACCTCAGGGCTTTTCAGTGACATTAGGTGCTTGGGTGCACAACCAAACCAAGCCTGAATTCAAGGCCAGCTCAGTGCATTTCTCTGCAGGTGGTTGTGCTCTCAGAAATCAGATCTTGCTCCAGTATATAGCTCTAAGTGCTTCAGTCTTTCAGCTGTAAGATGTTGGCATCTTGTCTTCCACCTCCTCCCAACAAAAATGCTCAGAGTAGGGACAATTTGTGATTCAACAAAACATTTGTTCAGTGGGTGAAGCCAAAGCAAAATCATTTCCTTCCTTATCTGCAGTGAAAACTGTGTGTCTCCATTTATAAGAGTGACCTTTAATACCGTCTTCCATTTTATCACAAAACAGTACAACACAAAATCTCTATCTGATCTTAAGTCACTATTAAATTATTTTTAGTAATTTAGTGGTGAGTGCTGTTTTAGCTATACTGCTTCTTTCAACAACAAAGATATGATTGCCATTTTTATACAACAGCAGTTGGTTACATCACAAGTAGTGGTGTAGCAATCATTTCTGGGACTGACTTCTTAGCTGGTGTAACATGACCCACAAGAAGTTTAAAACACGTGAGGAGTTAGCAACGATTGCAAAGGAGGACACCACTCAGCAAAAAGGTGTGGTGAATTCTAGGCCCAAGAGTATTGCCTGAAAAGTTCATCCAAAAGCTTACATCAACATATGCGTAACTAAGGAGATCCTTGTAAACAAGCCATAAACCAGGCACAAAGTCACCCTAAGTGAAAAGATAATCTCAAAGAATAAATGGGATTACTGAACAGAAAGTGAGACATGGGTACTATAAAACTCTGATAAAGAGCTGTTGATGTGGGAACACTGTAAGAATCAACATTAATGAAAAGTCTGGAAGGAGATTGTCTTTACTCACAAGTGAATAAAATCAAAGTATATTTAAACATCAGAGGGATGCTCGTAAGTATGAAGTAGAAAGAAAGCAATAATTGGAACAAGTTTTTTCTTTTTCTGATAACACATTATTTAAATGTCAGTCTAAAGGACTTCCTTGTAACTCCATTAGGTCATGTCTGCTTTATGTCCTTTTTGAGCAAAATCAGTGGGCAAGCTTCTCAACTGGTGTAAATTTAGTTTAGGGAAAATGAATTCAATGGGGACAAGCCAATTTAGATTACTGAGGATACTGCCTCATAGTAGATTGCTATTACGATATACACTATGAAAAACAGGAGCACAACAAGACTTTCTGCTTAGTAATATTAAGGACCTAAACCAGCCAAAAATTAGCTATGATGGTAAGCCACAGTCCGTACTGTTACAAAATTCACAGACAGGCTAGATTAACCTAAACTCTAAAGCCACATGTAACTGTTATTCACAGAGTCATAACAAGTCCATCCCGTCTATGAGCCGTGAGTTTAGTAAAGCAGGGAATGCCTTTTCCTTCAGCTTTCACATTGCATGCATATATACAAAACCTGCTGTGATTTGGCTGTTGCTGGGAGCAGAAGGCTACGTCAATATGCACCAGTAGCCCTGCTTCTTAGCAAGTGTTGCAGGGACAGTAATTCTGCTCCAGGCTGCCTGATGTTGTTCGGCTGCTGATGGCTTCTACAGATATACTAACGAAAATTATTTGCTGGCATATAGTCTAGAGCTCCACAGGCCTCTCAAAATGTTATGTACTTTTTTCTACTAGTAGAGAACTTGGACTTACATGACCTCTAGAAATGGTATTTTTCCTCTCCCAGTTTGACCGGGGCATAATAGATCTAATTACTTAATCAGTACTTATTCCTATAGATATTTTTTGCCATGGTCCGCAAATATTTTGCTCCCATTTGGTTGTGTTTTATAACCTACAAAAAATAACAATCTTTTTTCACTACTATAAATGTCCTCATAACTTTTAAACAGGTACAAGCAAACAACTCACCTAATATGTACATCATACACAATCCTATAAAATAAATAATGCCCTCAAGATTTTTGCAGTTAATCAAGTACAAATGTTGGCTTCAAAAGTTTGTCCACCAGTAAGAATGATTTCAATTATAGTCTATTTTATGAGTTTTACTCCAATTGGACTCTATATCATCACAAGAGATTTAAATGCTCTAATCCCAGTAGATTTTGTAGAAATTTTGTTCAAACTGCTCATCAGAGAAGTATTCTTAAATTATCATCCACTATTTGTGGTCTTGAACTTATAAAACAACTGTATATGTAATGTAAGAAGAACCGATGATCAAAATAAAAAGAAAATCTCAATGTGTATAACACAATTACTTATAAAATGATTTGGACTATCCTAGATCTTTAACAATATAAAAGAACCCTGCTCATCCCAATGAACGCAAGTTTAGTTTCATTTTGTTCTAGATAACAATATTAGCATAAAAACCAGAGATTCATTACATTAGGTTTCAAGATTATTGGTATATAGCTGAACTATATAATAGAGGAAGACATGAGCCAAAAAGGCTGGATATCTACATTGAGATACATATATTGTTTTCTGAATTATGCTGCTCTTATAAAAGACTGAAAGGTCCTGGTGGATTTCCAAGTTAGTGGGTGCAACATGTGCATATCAGAGCTGGTATGATAGCAGAGACTGAGGCTGCTTTTTTATGTGCTTATTCTCTGTTGAGTCAACTCCAAAGACTGCAAATTAACCAAAACTGTTTTGTCTTACCAGAGCGATGGTCTGATGAGAGTGGGCCTTCATCCTTATGAAACGTGCTATGTTAAAAAAGTACGTATAAACACAATTCACAGGAAAATCAAGGAAGCTGTTGCTCAAGACAAACATATAGCTACAATATGCTAGACAGATGAGGACAAACCTTTGAAAATAAATGATTTTAAAAGTTTTTATTTTCCAGACATATGCTAAGCTGCCCTTGGGACAGGAAGTCTTACAATATGATCTATTTTATTTTAACCCGTCTTACAATACGATCTATTCTATTTTAACCTCCCCCACTTGAGGATTTAGAGTAGGCTGTCCCCTCTGTAGCAATAATGTCTGTATGGCAGGAGACAGCCATCCCATGGGAGATAATTTTGACACAATGACATAAAGCACACTTCATGTTCAGTGACCCTTCAGGGCTGCTGCAGTGTGCTCCCTGCCTCACCTTTCTATAGCTCTCCTCCCTTTTGGCTGCCATTGTCATTCCCAGCCCCTTGCTGGAACAGCTTGTCAAGGGATTTCCTGCAGTACAGAGGAATAGGTCATTCTGAAGGTCAAGCACAGCCCTGAATGCTCTCATCTGCTGCGATGGAAACCACTGGGCCAAAATCAGCATTTTCTTAAAACTCTTATGCAGTTACCACCTTCTTCTGAAGATGCCAGAAGACCTTCAGCAACTAAATTTAATAGATTAAAATTTCCAGGCATTGAAACTTCTGCCTGAAAGTGTTTTATCCCTGACATCACTGAGCAACTCGATCCTTGCATGCAAATACTACTCTGGATGCACTAAGTAGGCATTTCTTTGCCTACCTCATCTGAGCCGTTCAGTCTAGAGTCAGAGAGAAGGGGGGAAAGTGCAAATATGTCTCTAGCCTTGTAGAAAGAACTGGGAATGGGGAGCCTGAATTTCAGTATCTATGTCAAGCTCTATCAAAAGCATAAGAACAGCTGCACTGGTTCAAATGGAGGGTCCATCTCCACTTTTCCCATTTCCAGCAGTGTACTTTGGGAGCGTGAGGGGCCAGGAGCAGGGTGCTAAGCAAGGGTTTAGGGGTATGCTATGTCCAACCTCTGTAGAACTGTATCCCCCCACTCTTTCATCGACTAGAAGTGCTGATCCAGGTTTGGCATAGGTCATATATTGGAAGCTGATCCTTGCCTATATTCCCTACATCAGCGACAAATTTAAGAGGGATGACTAAGCTATTGTTCTTTTCTTAATGTAGACAATTATTGGCTAGACTGAGTGTGCTGGAGCCACCCCTCCTCTGAGGTCCTCCTCTGATTTGTTCTTGAAATGCTCAGTACAGACTTTGCTGGAGGCTGTAACATCACTTTCTCTGCTATAAACCGTAGTGAACTGTGTAAACAAGTTGAACATACTTTGTCTGCCTTCTGATTAAGCCTAGAATTTCTTTCTTGATTGTTTATGTAGTAGGTCTCATCCTGGTGGGAATAATTTATAAAATTGGCATGCAAATTATTTCAATTGAATAATAGAAAGAAAGGAGCGTCCAATCAGAGGAGGATGGATTCCATCCCCTGCTGCTCTGTGAATGGGGTATGCTGATGGCAGACCATTTTCCCTAGATCTTGCCCTGCACAAATTTCCCCCTGTACCCTGTCTCATAAAAAGACACAAAAAATCACCCCTATGCCATGATCAGAATAGCTCTGAGAGCCCCTACACCTACAGAGAGCAAGATATGATCTCCCCCAACAGCAGCAGTCCTCAAATTGCTCAAATCCCCACCAGACCCAGTAACACCTCCCTGACCACCAGTACCCAGACTAAACCTCTGTGCAGTCACATGCAGCAGGGATCAAGGACTCTGGGTACACCCAAGGTGTCACTGCTGCAGTGTGGCATGCCCAGCACCTGCAAAGAGGGCTCCTCCCTCTCCTGAATTTCCCTGAACCCCTCTGAATGAAGAAGAACATGTGAGAAGGTCTCAGGTTTCGTCACCAGTGGGCTGATGCACTTTTAAACAGGCAAACCCAAGGAACAGTGTTTGTAAGCAGATGCCTAGGGAAGAGGAAGCAGACAGCCAAAAATATAGGGTACTTTCCCCATCATATTGTTCCATCTTCCAACTCTTTTCAGCCTGAGGAATTTCCGGAGACTGGTGTGATTTGTCTGTTTGGTAACCCCCAACAGATGTCTCTACTAAGTACTTGCCTGATCTTTGAATCCACATAGACTTCATGTGCACACAACATCCTTTAGCAAGGAATTTCACAGAACTGCTACCGACTGTCAGAGAACCACCTCCTTTTGTTTCTTTTAAATCTCTAGATTCATCTGATGTGCCCTCATTCTTGTACTGGAAGACGGAGAACAACGAAGCCATCATCTCCCTGTCCATACTACTCATGATTTTATAGAACTTTTGTACCGTATCTCCTTTTGGTTATTTTATGTCCCTGCTCAGATACTGGATGTTAAGCAGTCACTGGTGAAGTTTTCTCCATATGTCGTACGGGGAAGCCAGGTTGTCACGATTGTGAATGCTGATATAAGAGCCAGTTTGCTAAGAGCTCTGCATTGCAGTTTAATTGCTATTGTGAATCTCTGCTCAAGTGACCTTCTTGACGATCATGTTTCTGAAAGTTATGTGGAATTAAATAATGTTTGCATATACTGAAAGAGCTTTGTATCTTTAATTTACATGCATGTAACATAACATCCCAATCTGTGAGTTTAGGATTATTGACAGAGAGCAAGGCAGCAGGTGCAGGTGAGCTGTGGCCCTTTCCAGCCTCATGTGGGATTACTCTATTCACAGTTATCATCCTGCAATTGCTCACCTTTTCCCTATGTAAATCAAATGTTACACATAAATGCTAAATATTCCATATTGCTACTTTGGGAATGGTAATAATAACAGTAATTAATGTTTGTTTAATCTCCCTCTTTGGATTTCAGTGTCAAAGCAATAATATAGTCAGAAGGACAACAGGGAGCAAATAACTCTGTGATAGCAATTTCCTAAATCAACCAAAAAGCTAAAGATATAAGATACTAATTTGCATCTGTCCCAGACAAATTAGGACATTCCTTGGGACAGAAGGGAAGAGAGATGATCAACTACTTCAGGCTCTGAAGATGAGAATGCTGCAGTACATGCTGGGAAAAATGAGGCTGATACAAGCTGGTATTTGCAAAGGTCTCATCACAGAAAAGTAGAGAACATCAGCTGACATGGCTTCTCATGTGTGTATGACATGGGAACTAGACAGCACAAATTTAATAATCACACTTCAGAGACATGAAGTTCCAAATAAGTGGATATGAGACAAGCTGAGGTCTCCCTCCCCTTAAAAAGTAGCACAACAATTAGAGAAATTATTTGAGAGACAAAACACAGGGTTTATGCCTCCTTTATTTTGAGGTGATGGAGATACACTTACAACTTATCTCCATACTAGTGAATGTGACAAAGCCAAGGCATGTGCCCAAGAACTGTCATACAATAACTTACACAGCCAAATCACTGGCAGGAGCAGTTGAACTGTTGGCCCAGGCCAAGTAACACTCTTGTAAACAATACTCAGATATGATTCAGGAGCTAGCATAGGCAAATAGACCATATTGTTGTGGCTACCCTGTTGTGGTGAGGAAGAGGGTTTAGCTGAAATGTCATATGCTGGTTAATCCTAGGATCACAGAATGGTTTGTGGCTTATTTTGTTTATTACTAAATATGCAACCACAGAAGTTGGGAGTAATGCACTTAAGCTCCAGAGAGAGGTAAAATTTCAGACAACATACCGCTTGCATTTCTAATATGTTTCCTGTTGCCTAGGTCTCCCAATCAACTAGGTTTGCTCAGGGGACTGGCTGGGTTACTTTTCTGAAGCTTATCATAACCTTTTTCTTTTTTCTTGTTGTTGCAAAGAAAACCTTGGCACCTAGCACAGCAATCTGGATTCCATTCTGAGAGTGAGTCTAAGCTCTTTTTGGATCTAGCCTTACTGTAACACCAAAGAGGAAGAGAAACAGGGAAGATGCCATGGTACAGTAGGGAAAACAAACAGATTAGAGAGCAGAATATGTTTTTCTCACTTTATATACCTCTAGTGTTGCCTTTTTCATACAAGCTCAAGCTCAGGAAAGACAAAAATGCTCAAGCTCAAAAAAAAGAAACATCAAAAATAGCAGTCATCCTAAACCTCAGTTAAACATGTGATGCTCAGTGATGCTTTTTGAAGAATAGGGAAAAAAATCAAAAGATGTAAGTTTTCCTCTACCCTGAGTGGTAAGGGTAAGAAGAGATGTTAAGATGTGGAGGAAATGCTTCCTTGGTAGCTTTAATTTCAGCCAGAATAATTTTGTCTTTGGCTTAAAATATATTTGCAAATATAAATACAAAAAAAGATGAACAAGTTTAGACTTTTACGGGGGAGGGGATTTGAGCTTAGGTCTTTCTTTTCCTATTGTGGGAATAACCTGTGTGACTTCAGACTGCCAAAGTCTGAAGATACATTTATTTTGGGGGGGAAAAAAAAAAAAGAAAAAATCTGAAATGCCTCTTTGTTATGTTGAGGTCATTCATTCTTGTGAGGTTTTTTTTCAGGATTTAATAGAATCCAGTTCCTTGGGACACCTCTGGTAATAGATAAACTTCACTAAATTTAAGGCAATTATCTGCTTGACCATTGAGTTCATTGTATGATGAAACATTATGGTTCATATTCTCAAAAAAACATGCATTTAACCAACAGAACAAATGGAGCCACTTTAAGTATGGAACTAAATACTAGTTGATTTAAGAGTTCCAGCCTTAAGGATATTCTATATTGGCTTATAGATGAAAAAAGAAAGTTCTTCTACCATTAGATACCCATTTTGTTCAATGAAATTCAGATAGCAAACAGCTTGAATGTATCATGAAAAAATAATGACAAATATTAAGCACTGTGAATCAGTCTATATTATAAAAAGGAACTATGGATTTAAATTTAGGTCTGTCACTTTCACTGAGGGAGATACAAAAACATAAGAAAAGGAAACAACCAATTTTTTGAATTTCACAGTTTTTCTCTCTAAGCCAGTAAGTATTGGATAAAGTATCATCTTCAGGAAACTAACATTTGAACCTACAGGCCTCCTGGCTTGTGTAATCAAATGGAAGAAAAATCTGCATCTGTAGTAAAAATGCTATTACTCATGACAGTGAGGATGAGCTAGGCAATAGCTTCTTTCACAGGAGGGAGGAAAGAGAGTAGATGTGAAGATTTCAGGTTTTTAAGCCGAAGACTTTCTCTCCCTTCTCTTTAGATGATGGAAAATGTGTTATACACATTATCTGGAACCAACATTTTATTTATAAAGTCCTCCCTAATTCCTACAAAGATCAAAAGAGCTCAGCTGGGGAGGGGTAGCTATATGATGAAAGTTATATTTTCTACGAGAATTGAGAGTTTGTGACTATTAATCAAATGGTTCATAGAGGAGGTACTTCTGGAGAGCAGAGAAGGCTCAGCGGCATAGTTCCAGCCAGAGAGAAATGGATGATTGATGCTCTGAGTTTGGAAAAAATTAAAGTGGAATGAAGACCTGAACCAGACTTTGTTGTATAGTCAGTCAGTCCTTTCTGAACTGCAGAGAGAAGCCTGCAGTCTGCATGCCCCCATTATAATCTAAGATTTAGAAACCCAATGTTTGACTGCACAGGAGAAATCTGGAGGAATTCTCATCTCTGAAATTCAATACATGAGCATACTTGAGCAAGTTCTGCATCCTATTACACATTGCTTGTTTTAATTAATGTACGTCCTATTAGAAGTGGGTAGAAGAAATATTCTGACAGTTTTATTGTGTTTGGGATTATATCAAGGGTTTAGGATATGAAAGGCCAAGTGCTACTGACTGTACATTTCCCTTTCAGATAATTTAAATGGTAGATTTGTTTTGACACATTATCTTTTGGAAAGGCCCCCTGTTACCTGTGCCAGGTATATGAACTGTATATACCTGGCACCATATATACTACTAATCCAACACTAGCTGATGTGCATCACTGCAGCAAAATCTGTATGTGTGATAATGAATTAATGCACCAAAATGTCATGGTTTAGCCAAAGAACTCCTCTCATGTTACCCAAAGTCTGGATAGGGTGACTGCATCAGTGTTTTTAATTATGAGTCAGTGGAAATTGCATTATTTCATCTTTGTGTGTTCTTTACAGATCAACTTGATATTCCAAGGGCCTATGATTACTCTTACCATAATGGTTCTTCCTTGGTGGGATAATCTAAGGTTTATGTTTTGCTGTTGGATTTGGCATGATTCTTTATTTTAAGCAGTCTAGCCAGAGCTACTATTTCAATTTTCTGTTCTCCTTGCAGACATTTATATATTGTACCTTACACTTGGACAAGTACGTAAAAGTATTAAGTATCACATGTACTTTTTTGTTGTTGGTGATTTTTTTTATGTATTTCTGGTCATAGTGTAAATTAAAATGCAGGTTAACAACTGATATCTTTATTATAAAAATGGGGAAGCTCAGACTTGCTCAGGTAACAGAATCTGGAACATCTCCAACTGCCTTTAACTCTCGTTCTTGGGACTCTCCTACTATATTGAACTGCTTTTTTTGAAGCTATCTTTTTTAAATTGTGCTCTATTCTAGGAATCGTTTGGAGACATGTAGTGTGATATACCATAACTAAAATTTTTGTATTGATTTCAGTTCTGGTCTCACTGAAGTAAATGGTTAGTTTCATATTAACTTTAGGGGAGCTGGGATTTCACTGCATGAATCTTCTACTTAGGTAGGAGAATCACACAGCCTCATACATAAGCCTAATCCTTCGCTCATGCTGTCAAACTGTATGAAGAGAATGATGTATTGGTCAAACTATGTAAGGACACTGTTTCACCAGACTTCATCTAAGCACCTTGGTCAAGTGAATTGCTTAAAAGTTAGTAGAGAGGGATTGGCATGTTTAGAGATACTTATCCCACCAATGTTGAAATGTGAACAATTGCTGTTTAGAGATGAGTACCCCTCTCCATTGACTATGGTGGAAGTGTAAATGAGCAGCACACACAGAACACCTAAATTTTAAGTAGATAAAGTTGGATAACATGAAAGTATGTAGTTCTTAAAAGGGAGATTTTTCAGGAAATATTAGGATAGCTGGCCTTACATGACCCAATAACTTTATATAGAGCTTTGCGCACCTTTAGTGAGCAATTACACCTGCAAAGGTACAAGTTAGTATTTCTGCTGCTTCTGGAGAGTTCTGGCACAAGCTCTTTGAAAGGCAATATATTAGGAAAGGAAGTATTTGTGACATACGAAGGTTTCATAGTATGATTATTTTTATTTTTATATTCCATTGCCATCACAAACTACAACTCCACTGTATTAAGTGCTCTACAAGCAAAAAATAAAGAGACAATCCCCAACCCTAAGGCTTGCAAGGTCTGTCTGGGCCATCTGAACCATCCATTCAGTCACCAGCCTGCTCTGTTTTCCTTTTTCCCAGTCCACTCTGAGATGTGGATAAAGAAAGTGCTGCAGGACATAGGAATTGTTCTGGAAGTCTGTTCTCAGCTGCTCTTTAACATAGTATCACACCAAACTATTCTGTAGCATCGACTCAAAATGCTGGCTTCTGCTACTGGGTGAGGAATGTAAAGCCAGTTACATGAAAGAAAAAGCAGCATTTTAATCACCTAGCATGCCCAACGACCATCTTACTGCATTTGTGGCCATCACAAGCCCTTAATGTATGGCATCGTTGAACCTGTTAAGAGGTAAAAGATGACTGTGTCATGGTGTCACAATAGCTGTACTTTCAGCCATGTGGCAGGTGATTTAGACATTTGGTTTTCAGACAACCTACTGTACCAAAAATTGTTCTAATGTCATAGAGCATTGTGTTAAAAATAAGTTTGGAAATCAGGTGAGGTTCGTGGAAAATGGGAAGAAACTTAAAGGTCCTTGTCTGAAAGCGAGCAAGTGGTGAAAAAAACCCAAAACACTGGATGGGCACAGAATTGACATTTAGGTAATGAAAGAGAAAGACATCTGGAAAGCTGGAAAAGACCTTAAAATTGAAGGCAAGCAGCTTCTGTTAGACTTGGTAGAGAAGGGAGAGCCAGTGACAGGGCGAAAGGGAAACGTTACATGGCAAAAGCACAGGAATGGTGTGCAGTACTCTGAACGGGTCTGAGCACAACAAGTTGCATGTCTGGAGGCCAAAGGAAAGGATGTTGTAATAATTGAAACATCAAGCCCTTCATCTTAAGGGAATTCAAGCTGAGTAAATGAATCGGAAAACTGTATTTTAACTTCCATATAGAGAGAATTGCCAAGTTTAAGACAACGCTTCATCTAAAGTTTGGATTCGTCTCCTGAAAGGTCAGTAGGGACATTGTGCTGGACTGGTGCAAATTGGCTTAAATCCACTGAATCTAAATCTGGCCTAAACACTGCGTATGAGCTTGGTTCATCTGAAACTGTCTCCCACCTAACAGACAGCAGAAAAGACAGGAGCCAGGAAAAAGTTGATCAGCAGAGATTCAAAACATAGTAAGAAAGCCCTAAGGGTTCGCAAAAACAGTGGTTCAGCCCTTCATTCATCTGCCAGTCTCTCATCTACTTGCTTTACCTTGGCTTTATGTTAAGCTCCTTTACTCTGCTTTAATGCTGCACACAGACCTGCTTCACTCGATTGTTAAGGTTTTCCTGAGCACAGCCCTTGTAGGTTGGGAGAATCTGTTGAGAGCTTAATTGTAAAGCAGAATTACAAGGCATCTTACCATTATGTTGTAGACTGTTGTAACTTCATAAGTTTAATGAGACTCTTTGAAGAAAATCCAATAAAGAAATATGCATTCCTGTCTCTGTGCTGCTTTGAAGGAACTTCAGAAGAGATATCTGTAAGAAAGGGAAAAGACAACAGCCATATTTTAAAGAGGTAAGGCTTAACTTCTGAACAAAGCCCCAGTGTTCCCAATAAGCGCTAAGTTATGCTAAGGTTTGTGTCTGGCTTTTGTGAGTAAATCCCCCTCATCTGCACTTCCATAAAACCAGTCTTAGGGTACATCTGAAGCTTCTAGCAGATGTCAACTGCAAAAGGGAGCCTTTGATAGGGAGACTTCTGAGGTGGTAGAGGGCATGTTTAAACATGTCCTCTGAGCTTCGAAGTTTACAGGGTGGAGACTCTTATCTTGTAGGAGGGGTGAGGGAAGTGGAGAGGAAGGGTACCATGAAATCTTTACCAGAAATTGACTCATTTGGTGACCTAATTTCTTTAGAAATTGAAACTTTTATCAGGAAAATCGTAGGGGAAAAAAAATCTACTTTTATGTCATTAAAAAATCCCTGCCTGTTCTGGCACATTTCATCATATTGAGACTTGTTTTCTATACTGCATAAATGCTCCTGTTAACCCTCTCACCCATGTAGTCTGATCTGTACGTTCCTTTTCTGTGCTCTTTTCCTTCCACACTTGATGCTTCTCTTGCATTTCCTTCCTATGAATTGTTAATCTTCCATTGCTGAATTACTCTCAGTGAACTTCTGTTTGGTGTTTTTCTAAAATTTTCTCCTTCAAACCTCTCTGTAAAAGTGACGATGAGTTATTGATGGACAGACAGACCAGAAGACAATGCACCAGAGGGAATCTTTTACAGGAAGCTCTTTCCTTTTGATGTGATTTTATACACTGAAAATGAGGAAATTAAAATTATTTTCAAATAGAAATACACAAAGTCACATCAGCAGCTCTGGGTCTAGACAGAATCTGGACCTGGATCTGGTAGATCATGGTTCTGGTCACAAGTATTGAAACTAGAATGTGAGCCAGATACCAAGGAAGGAACCTCCCTTCTGGAGCAAGGTCAAAGTGTATTTTTTTTCTCACAAGAAATTTGAGATGTTGGACATAATCCTCTTTGCACTGGCAGGAAAGTAAGGAATAGTAAACAGCCACTGACCTGTATGCCTTCCTGAATGATGAGAGAAATTTGAGCTCAAACGGCTGTCCTGTCTGCTGCAAAGGAAGAGTTTGAGTCTGGTTCTTGCGAACAACGGGTGTTTGGTCTAGCCACTGGCATCTTGGTAACTGGGATTCAAGCAAGTCTGTTTCTGGTTTTGAACAAAAACTGTGCACTGCATATGAGAAGATTTTCCTAATGAAGGTTTTATCAAAACCAGCATGCTCCTTTGAAAAGCGTTAACGAATTGGAATTTCCTGATGAAAACGTTCCACCAAAAATTCCTGAACTAGCTCAACTCTTCATTTTAGATAGATTTGGATCCGGTCTTCAATTACTAGAAAACACTTCCTTCCTCTGCAGAGTTAACTAACAAAAGCTCTTTCAATGAACAAAGACAGACAAGCCATTAGCTTTTTTCACGAAAAGATCTGAAATGAGTATAAAGAAATATCCTGTGCAGGCAGGTGAGGCTAGAATTGTGACTGTCATATAAATAAGCATACCAGGAATCAAACATGATTTTTAGATGATAACTTAAAAAATAACAAATTGAGCTTGTGAATAGGGCCTGTACAAATATTTTTTGAATGAATGAGACTCACTTGAAAAGTTTAACCATTGTTTTAATTTTACACATGAGATCATTTGCAGTCCTGTTTCTTTTTAAAGAAAGACTGATGTCATTTAAGAAACACAAAGGCTGCAAGTGTTTGCAAACCTTAATTTTCACAGTATCACTTAAGGAAATAAAACCATCTCAAGTTCATGAAGTGTTTAAAAAGCTTTTGAATAAAACAACAAATCACTAAATGGTAAAGAAAAATCTTATTCTGAGAAGTCATTGAATAGATCAGACTGATTCTCTTCTCTCTTGAAGAATATGGGACAAATCTAAATTAGGTACCTGCTAGTACATAGTTGAGTGACTGCTTAATTTTTTACTCTCCTGCTGTTAATTATGAACCTAAAATCCAAAGCTTGGAGCTTGTTCCATACTGCAGATGAACAAGCATCTGGAAGGGATACAAAACCTCACTAGGAGGAATGGAGATAAACCTAGAGTAAATCCACAGAAAATTTAAGCGCAGGAGCTTCTGAGACCATTTGTGTTGCACCATCTTCCCTTCGAAAAAGGTTGCTGAGGCCAGAGAAAGAGACATCCTCACGTGGTCTACTTTGGGAAATTATTATGGGCAGGCACTTCCGTGTGTTCCTTGCAAGGCCTAAATAAACCCGTTGTTTTCTAAACACAAAATTGGTGGTAACAGTGCCAGCATCTGTGTTTTATATAAGTACCATATACTCTGTGTCTGAAGTATCATATACTGAAGTGTCTGACAGTCTTGGAATTGGGCATTCAAGCTGGAATCATCCAAACTAATTTTAGACATCTGCAAGGTGCATAGGCACAACAGAGGAGCTCCTTTTCACCCACGGAGAGAAACAAAGCGTTCCGGGATGCAGTTCATCTGATCAATATGACCTGTCTAGCTGGAGTGAAATGAACTTCTCCTTAGCACTGGCAACCAGCTCAGGTGGAAGTGCCTACACAGTGGATTTCTACAGTAAGTTGGAGGAATGCCACACCTAAAGTCTGCTTAAGTCTTGTGCTTGGTACCCAATTCCTCTTATACATATAATCTACAGTCTATTCATTTGATTGCTTTTTAGCTCATTGAACAAGGAAACCAACAAGGCTTTCCCAGTTCCGCAGGGAAAGTACACGTGCTAATCATGTGCCAGCTTCATGTTGAGGTGAGAACTGGGTGTGCATCACTTCCCTGCAAGCCAAGCAGGTTTTTCTGTGGAAGGAAACATGTTTTTCCACAGATAGGAAGAGTGCATTTCAATGGCTTCAGACAATCTGGGTGAAAAAATGACGAGAGTGACAAGGTACACCGGGGATTGTATCTGACCTACAGCTTAGATCCAGCTGGAATGTTAAAAGTACTATTAGGAATACCTGGGTTTGTTTTTCTTTGATCATAGAAAAACTGTGATGATTTTATAGCAAGCAAACATATACATATCTTAGACCTTTTGTGTTGGGGTGTGAATTGGAAGAATTAGTTGTATATTTCATTAAAAAAAAATCTTAATAACTGTTTAAACCAGTGTAAAAATAGTATAAGCTACACTTTCCAGTCCAAGATTACCTACAGACAGAAAGCAGTTAGGGAGGGTTAATTCAGTATCTAGGTCAGGATAAAGTTCCAGAGTTTTAAAAGAGCTAGGTGAGGAAATCTCTTCAAAATAGTGTTTTTTTGTTTTGTTTTGCTTTTTAAATTATTATTATTATTATTCATTTGTTTGCATGAGTATTGGCATATTGGAGTATTCCAGAGAACTGGAAAAAAGTGAATGCTGTGCCAATATTTTAAAAGGGTAAGTGGGACAATCTGGTAATTATATGCCTGACAGTTTGACATTGACACATGGCAAAATAATAGAATGGCTGATATAGGGCTTTACTACTCAAAATCTAAAGTAGGGTAATTTAATTAAAGTCAGTCAACATGGGTTTATAAAAACAACTCTTGTCAAACTATCTTTCATTGAGATTACACATTCCTGTTGATAAAGGTAAATGATGCAATATACTTAAACATTATAAGGTATTTGACTTATCACACAACATTCTATGAAAAGGATACATTATAAAATCAACATATGACATATTACGAAGATTAAAACCTTGCTAGCTATTAAGTCTCCAGATACACTCATTAATGGGGAACTATCAAGTGGATGTTTCTAGAGAGTTTTTTTCTAGGTCAGACTACATTGCCATCCAGTATTTTTATCAACAGTCTTGAAAATACCCAATTCCTAAATATATTCACATGGTAAATCATGAGTGAGAAGAAAATTAAGAGTAATGAAGAGAACTGGTTAATATGGTCTTTAATATTGACAATAAAAATTTATACACCTTCTAATAAAAATGCAGACAATGCATTTAGAATATGTGAGTGCTTCCTGGGATGCAGTGACTGGGCAAATGGAGGGTTGTCACTGTGGATATGTAGCTGATCATGATCGCATTCCGATTCATGCTTATCAAAAAAGAATACAATGAAAACCAAGGGAAGTGAGTGGGAAGCTTGCATTACCTCTGTATTGCCATGTTTACCACTCTGGAGATATTGTGTCTTGTTACAGTGCCTCTGCTCTACAAAGCAGGTTTAAACAACTAGAAAAAGTTCACAAAAGAGTCAGAAGTGTAATTGAAAGTTTGAGAAATATGCCTGAGAGTGGCAGGATCAAACAACTAAAGGGACTTAGTTTGTCTGAGGAAAAAAAAAAAGAGATAAATTGTCTGCAGTCTGGAACATTGACAAAAAGCACAGAAATGTGATAATGATTTTATGTTTTATTTTGTAGGTTTTTTGGTTTTGTTTCATTTTGGGTTTTTTTTCAATCTAGCAGACAAAATTATGTACGTATGAGCTGGATACTGAGGGAATACAGACTCCATGTAGAAGACTGCTACCATGTAAGAGTGAGAGACATTAACTGCTGATACAATCTATCTAGAGTAATAATAATTTTCTCCATCAATAAAATATGCTTAATTAAGGATATGTGTTTATCTAATGATATGGTTTGTTGGGATGAAGAGTTTAATATATCTATAATGTTAATACCAGGTAACTGAGTACTATTGCTAGTTGCAGAAGGACTTACGCTGGAGACCAACGTATGCTGCAACAGATTTCAACATAGCTATGAAAAACAATAACATTCATGTTGATGGCCATGTTTTATTCACTAACTGTATGGTTAAATTGAATTCTAGTGAAGTATCTAAGTGTTGTTCCAAAGACCCACCAAACTGCATTGCATGAAAAGTATGTTCACAAAAATTCACGTTGCAGTTGATAGAGGTTTTGGGGTTATACTGGATGCAAGACTGGGCTTGTAGCAAATGCATTTAATCCTTTCATGAAAGAAGTAATAAATTACAAGAAGTTGAAAGGGAACCTTATAATTCTCCTCCTGTGAAAGTTAGGAATGTTTCAAATTGAAAACATGTAAAAATTCAAAAGCTGTTTGCTCTGACCAGTAAAGCTTGTTCTCAGTCCCTGACCACTGGCATGGAAAGGAAAAGAAATGGGTAAATACCAGAAAGGTAGCAGAGCTTTGGAAAAAAAGCAGAATAAGTGAACACTAATTAATCTTGAAGCTCATTAATATTTTTTTCTGTTGTTGCTGTTTCTATTGTTTTTATTTCTTTGACCCCTGGGGTTACATATGTAATTACAGAAATGAGCAGTAGATTGGGGAAAGTGTAAAAGCAGAGAATTTACTTGACAAGATGTGGTCTGCTTGACCCATACCTTGTTCTGGGAAGCCAAGACATATGACCGGCCAGAAGGCAGAGAAATCTTCAGAGCAGCCCAGGAAAAAAATTCCTGTGCCAGCTAGGGAAGAGGTAAGGTTAGACTACCCAAACACATTGATTCACAGCATCTCCCTGGCACCGTTTTTCAGGAGAGTCATCCAGGTTTTAAAGTTGGCTTCCTCTGGTAAACCTCCAGTGAGGTGATGGTACCAATTCTGGCGCCTGTTTTACTCCAGGAGGGAGTGGATTTGCTGGCTTTTCTTGCTCCCAGATGGTGCACACTGTGAAGCTTATTCCCAGTAGGCAAATAGGAGCTGTCACCTGCAGTGCAAACATCAGTGTAAAGAACCCCTGATGTGCAGCATTCAACACAAAACAGATACTGTCAAGATCATCTCTGTATAGACAAGCAGGAAGGAAAAGCAAACACATTCTGCTTATACTCATTTACACATCATGTTGCCATAAGCTTTCCCCAAATATTATGTAGATGGAAAAGTAGACCTCATGCTGCTGTAAATCAGTAGTTGTGCTGTGGTGGCAGGAGAAAACAGTTAAGAGATTCAGTTTTCTTCCAAGAAAAATCATACTTTTCAAATCCGTCTGAATCAGAGCCAAAGGAATATTCCTTATCTGGCTGCAATAAACGTTCTTTCAAGCAGGGATATATGACCAACACACTTTGCTCAGGGGAGGTCTACACTGCCAGGAGGTGGAGGAGGGGGATGAATCAATGCGATATGGGTGCCCAAGTCTCTTAGATCGAGACCCTGAGAGACTTAGGCACCCACCCTCCCCTGCATTTTAAAAAGGATTTGGGTTCTTGTAGCCTCGCAACCTAGGAGTTCCCTGAAATTTCTCTTCATAAACAGCAGTTCATATTTTTATTAAGGAAACCACAGATTAACTTTGCACCTGGGAATTCTACCACACACATCCTGAGCTGGAAATTACTGAGCAGGAATTAGGGTGTTTAAATTTATGCACTACTGCAAAATTGCTGCTACACAACATCACTTTCTTAACATCTACAGTTATTTTACTTGCATTGGAAAAAAAGAAAATAATTTTCATCTGGATTTCTTCTATTCAATTCACCACTTCTTTTTATTGATTTATGCTGGAGCATGCGAGAAAAGGCAGCACTAAGTAAATTAAAAAAAAAAAAAAATCAGAGCAAAGACTTGATTTGGTTGCACCAAACAAAACCTTTACATGCAAACCATGACAGCACAAATCAACAGACAGAGCTGTGATTTAGGGCAGGACAGGATTTAGAACTCCTTTTCCTTGTTTTAAATTGGCTCCCAAAGTAAAGAGGTAGCTAGAACAACTCCTTTGTCTCTAGTGCATTCTCTCATGAAGTGAAGTCTGCTCATTTTTCACTCTTTCAGGGAATCTGTCTTTTGAACGGGACAGATTACACCCTGAATAAGTAGTGCTAAAAGCTACAGATAGAAATTTATGCATCATCTTCGTGTGACCCCAGGTTGTGGAAGGTGAACACCACTATACCCTCCACCATTCTTCATATATAACCATTTCTCCCAATTGAACCATTGCATCTCTTTATCCTATGTGTTAGTTCCCAGCTTGCCTGCAGTCAGCTTTCAATTCTCTGTGGTCTGCTTGCCCAGGTGCTGCATTAACCATGTCCTGGATGTAGAAACCGAAGCTGTCTCAATATAAAGCCAGTTTAGATCAAATAAACTTTATTACTTCATGGACAACTTCTCCATGGTAGCTATTCTGCTCCAGAAACTGCTGACCCCAGACTCAGTACAGAAGTGAATGATTTGTGCTGAGCCTGAGTTAATAAGGCATCAGCTGGTCATGTGTGGAGGAACCTCAGCTCTCCCAAAACACATCAAGGACCAGTGCAGAAGCTTCATGGCTCTGGATAGAGCCATCCCTCTGGCATGGCCAGCAACAAGATGAATATAAATAAGCCCAGCTTTACCCCAGTGACTCTTCCCAAACCATGTGGATGTCTGCACTGAATTTCCCACATTTCAGTTATGTCTTGCTCTGGTTTTATGCCTTGTGTCTTCTTTAAAATGATACTATCCAGGTTTTCTATTATCTAGGCATTGCAGCCTCCTATTAATAATAGAGATTTCATTGTATCAGAAAGCTTTTTGTAGTTTGTTTTAACACAGAAACAATTGATTCCCCCGATGCCTGTTCAAAGCTATCTTTTCTTTGCAGGGACTTGAGTCCACATGTCTAATGGGATCCTAGCTGGGAGATATAAAGTATTTTGATATTGATGTCTTACAGCTTCTCCTCTGAAAGATCACCCACTTTGCATAGCCTAATTTAGTACAAAGGAAAAGAAAGACAGAGCAAGAGAGAGAGTTGGAGAGGAACGTGCCCAGAACTCTGCAGCACCTAGGTAAAACAAGTCCAAAACTCTGACTACAGGCCCTGCTCCAATGCATATTCAATAATTTTATGCAAAGTGTGAAAGATGGCACAGGAAGGATTTAGAGGGCTTCCAGCCCAGAAAATTCTGGCACTTTCCTGGAATGTGGTAAATATGGGGCAGTGAAGGGCTTTGAAGTCAGGTCTCCCGTCTCCCAGAGGTGTGCTTCAATTACAAGGCTCCCGAGGAAAAGCAGAGCTCCTCTTCCTTATGCTGGTCATCCTGCAGGGAGGGAGGAGAGAAAAAAGAGGCTAAGTGTGCTCCGAGGCTATGCTTCACTGCAGCTGGAGAACAAGGTACATGTTCTCCTGCCTCTCTTGTGAATCCTGATGGGACTTTGGCAAGAGGCAAAAAAACCTCATAGTTCAGGCACTGAGGACATGTGCTCAGCAAAAGTATTTAGGGAGGCTAAAGACTTTACCTGTGGAAACTGAAGTACCTCAATGCAACATGTAATATTTGGGGTTCAGGTATCAGTTTTGTTATTTGGAGGAAACAGCCTTCCATACACTCAGTGTGGATGGGAAACATTAACAAACCATGGTCAAATCTGTGTCCTTCTGTTTGGGGCATATTCAGGTAATTCAACTGCCACTTATTTTCTATTTATTCCCAAAAAAAGATCTGTTGAAATTCTTCATGCTGATTAATTTGTAGACTGAGGAAGGCCTCTTTACAAAATGGGAACCTTCCTAAAAAACTTTGTCATCAGTTTTCATGCTGTCCTGGTTTCGGCTGGGATAGAGTTAATTTTCTTCTTAGTAGCTGGTACAGTGCTGTGTTTTGGATTTAGGATGAGAACAGTGTTGATAACACACCAATGTTTTAGTTGTTGCTAGGCAGTGCTTACACTAGTCAAGGACTTTTCAGCTTCCCGTGCTCTGCCGACTGAGAAGGCTGGAGGTGCACAA
>NW_008796041.1:3376951-3385641 GCF_000699145.1 Aptenodytes forsteri | reverse complement strand
GCATCAGTCGGTGGGTGGTGAGCAATTGCACTGTGCATCACTTGTTTTGTATATTATTATTATTATTATTAGCATTATTATTATTGTTGTTATTATTGTTATTGTTATTATTTTATTTCAATTATTAAACTGTTCTTATCTCAACCCATGAGTTTTCTCACTTTTACCCTTCCAATTCTCTACCCCATCCCCCTGGGCTGGGGAGTGAGTGAGCAGCTGTGTGGTGCTTAGTTGCTGGTTGAGGTTAAACCAGAACACATGCATGCATGCATTGTAAAACACATAATTTTAAATTTTGGATGTCATACTCAGCTTTCTGTTGTCACATTTTATACTCCAGTTTTGATTTGTTATTTTCTAAGCTGGTTTTTCAAAATTAAGTAACTTTTTGGAAAATCATAATTTTAAACATGGGGAAAAGAGATTGAAATTTGCATTGAAAGTTTTTTTCCTAAACTCAACAGATGGCTATGAGAATGCAAGGGAGATAATAGGAAGGCATTTTCATTTTTTAGTTTTTTTAAAGAATAAGATGTTATACTCTGAAGTTCAACTGCTTTGGAAATTAAATACAATTTAACAAAAAAAAATATTTTTTTCCCCATATATATTTTCTTCCCATCATTCACAAATAAAAAGATTTGACTTCTTTTTTTTTTTTTTCCCAATAGGAAAAAATATACAATTATGTCCTGTCTAAAATCTATTCAGATAGGTTAGGTACAAATGTAATGAATTGAAGACATGTAAAAAGAATACATCCCTGGTATCTGCATGTGGAGGATTATCTCAAAAGAATGACTGATAAAACAATTCTTCTTCAGATCTTTAAGGAGAAATGCACAAGCTTTCTATTAAAGAATTCTGCTAAGTTACTTCTTAGCAGACTCTTCCCATTATAATTTTAACCTATTCCATATAGCTGAAGAGGAAAACAACTAGGAACTGGGAAATAGAGAATGACAGAAGTCATGCACCTTTTGTCTCCCTGACAAGCTCTTGCAGAACTGGCTACAGGGGATTTATTAAGAAAAACCCCACATTTCTCTTATTAAAAATTAAAAAAAGAAAAGATCCTGCTGAATAATTTTGAAGTTCCCTGTGGTATATTCAATGCACTTGCTGTTAGTCATCCTAACAACACACATTGTATTTGCGTACAACTGGGAACCAGGACAGACTGGAAGCAAAAATGCTCACTTCCACACGGTGAGGTGGCTACATTGCACCCTTGATCTTGCAGCTGTTGTAACTCCAAATTCCCTTGGAGTGTCCATGCACGATCCTGGTACCCCCAGCCACCCTTAATGGGTAGGGGGGCAGGAAGGTATAAATAGACAAACTCAGGCAAATCCCTTTTTTTGCCAGTGCAGGACTTCTTAAATCATGGTTTGGGCTTAAGAAAAATGTCTCTAAGTTCTCATTCTGAGTGCCTCAGGTCTTCTTTCTTTGAGAACCAAACATGCAACGTGAATTAATTAGTCTGTTCTATGTTTAGAGCAAGTCTCAATTCAGTTGCTAAACATAGGCACCCAACGCCAATGGAGTATCCTGTGGTATTGGAGATACTTATATCCACAGGACAAGCGGGTATAGAACAGAACCTATGGCAGATATGCAGCCTTCTGGAGCAGGTTAGCCTTCCTAACTGCAGGTTAGGAATAGTGTCCCGCAGTGCCTAAAATGGTGTCAGTTTCTTATTAAATGTAATTGAATCACACTGAATGTATGAAGGCAAAGAGTCTGACACATGTAGAACATCCAATTCAACCTATCTTGAAATAAACAACGTAAAATAGCCAAGGACTTCTCTTTTCTTTCAACTGTTGTCATGTCAACTACTTCTAATTGTAGAAAATTAAGTCAGAAAAATGTATGTTTGAATGTATACACAAAACCCTACAACTTTTATCCAAATTGATCAGTGAAGTAGAAAAAGAGTGAAGTTTTGCCTAAATAAGTCAAGTAGAATCACGTCCTTAGACTTGCACTTTTAAATTGCAAACACATGCATTGATAATAAGAATGATGAAAAATAAAATATAAATGCAAGCACTGCTGTCTTGGGAGCATACATTCTTTGGACAAAATCTACTATATCGTTGTCAAACACAGAGACATCATCAAATACTTTAATTTTTCACCACCAAGCATAACTTCATATTTTACCCATGTTGATTTGAATCTCGATCTTGAAAATGTATTTGTTTTTCATGGGCTTACTTAACGCCAATAAGGATAACTCATCTTTAGCAGCAAATGAAGATCTAACTCTGCCAAAGCCCTGGTGGGAAGCGCCCCCCAAAAACTGAGCAATTTGGCTTTGTATCCAAACATTGTACGAGGCCAACCCATAGCTCCAAGAAATGGAAAGATGCCAGGCAGAGGCCAAAGCTTTCAAGCTTGCTATTGAACCTTGACAAATGACATTATAACAACACAGTGTACACAATATACATAGATCTGGAATAATATTTTCCTCACTTGTTCATGTGTGCTACAGCTCTATGCAAAAGTTACAGCAAAGTTTAGAAACTAATGATTGTTCCTTAGCTGTTGTTCACAGTGTAGCTGCTTAGATCAGATCATGAATAGCAGAATGACTCCTAAATTAAAGCATCATAACCTGAGTCCTTTAATGCTCAGTAAAAACGTCTCAAAGAGTCTCAGTTTTCCTGTATGTGTTACCTGTGTCATAAAACTGCTCTTCCCACTTTCCACTTGGGTTTGTAAGGTGGGGAGTGGTGACCGCCAGCTCTGCTCTCTGTCTGTAGCCTGAGTCCACTCCTGCTGGCTGGAACAACAGCGAAATGAGCTCCTCTGCTTAGATGCATTAATCCTCCCTCAAGTAAGTGGGAAGCAAAGAACTCCGCTGTGACACTTAGCCTGTAAATTTGGAGGCGTGGGGCAAGTGTTATGGAAAAGTCATCAAATTTTATCATGGGCATTGCTGAACCTATTCAGCCACCATTTCTTCTGCCAGATATCCTTGTAGCCTAAGTTAATCGTTCTGCATTTCACCTATTTAGCCAAACTCTAGCGTGCAAGCATAAAAAGTAAAACCTTATGTATTACTAAATATAACAAAAGTCCCATCTACAGTTTTAATTAGCTACAGGAATATATAATTTCAATCTAAGATCTTTAGACAACATCAGGTGCATCTTAGCAAGCTGGAATTTATCAGTTTAAATCCTCTTTCCATTTCCTTACAAAAAATTCCGTTTCATTGCATGTTTTCACTGCTTCGTATAATCACAGGAGTCCTTCATAAACATTTGCTAATCTGAATTCTAAGGCTAGAGCTGTACAAATGTAGAAAAATTTAGGCATTCTGTGCTGTATTCTGATTATATATACATGAACTTATGTGTGTGTGTATATACATAGGTATATGTGTGTGTGTGTTTATACATACATATACACACATACACGGTAAAAAATGCTGAAAGGGAGAGCCATTCTAAGACTGTGGAATTTGTCCCCAAGCTGTTCTATCTAAGCCCAAAGGGTGGATCCTATATACGCATTTCAACATGTGGTGTAAATTAAATGAAGTGAATGGTGACATACGGTTACTGTCACCTCTATATCAAAGAGAATGTGCATAGCAAAGTATTTCTAGCAACCAGATATCTCCGCATCTAGGAAAATCCTGATCCAACTGTAAGAAGTCATTGAAGGAATGTGATGGACGGACAATGACTTGAACTATTTAAAAATGCACTGAAAAACTTTTGAAGGATTTACTTGTAAGTAATAGTGGAAAAGTATCAGTTTCATTTTCATTTGACTTATTTTCAGGCAGCCATCTTAGGAGTGTTGTCCCCTTAGGATCTTTATCCAGACAGGATCCTTGAGACAGCTCATCCAAGATCTGTGTTACCCCTCTAGGCATTTCTCTCTTTTATGTATTGAAGAAACCTGGGGCTACTACACACTGTACAGGCTGCTACGTCTAAGCAGTGAAATCTGAATGCAATTAATTTGGCCTTAAGAAACTTAAGGAGTCATTTTCACCTCAGATATAAATCCAGTCTTTGGACTGGGTCAATTAAGCATTTGATGTTCAGCACTTCCAAATGAAGGACTGAGCACTGTGGCTTGCCAGTAACAGCCCAATATATTGCAAGATAATAATGTATTTTGTGAATACCAGAAAGCTCAATTATATTAAAACCCTTCAGTTTAGGCAAGGCTATTTCCTTGATTTCTTTCTCTATTTAATTTTCAGGCTGTGACAGTAACTACTTCACCATGAGCTGGTTGATCTCCTAAGAGTCTTCAAGCATACAGTAAGTCAGACATAGCTATTTCAAAGATGCAAACAGTGAGGCAGAGCAGCCCTATACCAAGTTGTCCTGGAAACGTGCATGAAATAGGGTTTAATCATCATCATGAGATAAGTACAAGGATTTATTAATTTAGCTAGGATTCATTAACTTAACCATTGGTCTCCAAACTTTGAAATCTAGTAAGTACTCTAGAACTGTACACAGGGATTGTAATAATTTTCTTGATTGCAAACAAAGAGAATTTCAAGCTATCAAAGTGCATTATTGCATTTTTTTTAGCTAATCAATTTTAGTGCAGTTATATTCAGTTCCAACAGAAAAAAAGAAAAAAAATCTCCCTTAAAGGTCTAAAAGACAGCTTAAAAGTTTGACTTTTTTTTTTAAGCTTTAGTCCCATGCAAACTTGGACTCACCACTTGGGAACTCACTGAATTTCAAAAGATATTTGTATGTCCAATCACCCAGTGAGATTTCAAAAGCACCTTGTGTATAAGTTCTATTGATTTCTTGTAAAAATAGTAACATTTTGGATGATTCTATGGAATGCTTTCAAAATCCATACTTTAATTCTTAAAGAATCAGTGCTTAAAGTGGAAGTAGCTTCCTAGCTTCCTATGCATTTCTCATACATTTCATAGAATCATAGAATCATAGAATCATTAAGGTTGGAAAAGACCTCTAAGATCATCGAGTCCAACCCTTAACCTAACACTGCCAAGTCCACCACTAAACCATGTCCCTAAGCGCCTCATCTACACGTCTTTTAAGTCCTTCCAGGGATGGTGGCTCAACCACTTCCCTGGGCAGCCTGTGCCAATGTTTAACCACTCTTTCAGTAAAGAAATTTTTCCTCAGGTTTCTACTGCTTCTTGTTCCCCTGAAATGGGGGGAACTGAAATGGGTTAAAGCACCATACCACCCAGGCCATTTCAGTGTTCTCAGTGACAGTCATTCCTTTACCTTTTCTAGTAGCTGAACCTGACTCTTCATTTTGCTTATGGTCATACCACTCCCAGATCATCATCATCCTCCACAAAACAGAGATGATGGCTATAGTGGGGCACCATATAGGTGCATTTATAAATGCAAACCTCTTTGAGGACCTGAAGTGCAAGAATTCATTCTAGTGCAATGTTTCAAAAGTTTTCTGCCAATATTTACTTTCTTCTCTTTACTTCTTATACAGTCACCTACAGCAGTGAGCTGGATGGGTAATACCAAGCTGTTAGGCATCAGCACAACCACCGTTAAAGCTTCAAGTTTGTTACAGTAATGTGCTGTAGTGCTGCATAACTGAAATAACCATCTCATGTTAAAGCAGACAATGAAGCACTTTTCCTATCAGAAAAGAGCCCTTAGTTTGACAAATCACCACACAAGTCATATAAAGCATTTCTATTCAGAGTTAACTTCAATGATACTATAAAAATACAGTTTTTCTATCCACTGAGAGAAGTCCTTTCACTCACAGATAGTATGAGGGTAAGAACCAGCCCAGCACAACCTTGAGGATTTGGAGGGACAAAACCAGGTTGCTGCCTTGATGGAATCTGTAAGCTAAGACATGGTTGTTATGTACATTCAGGACGGCAACTTGCTCTCACTGCAAGCAAAGAGAAGGGCTAAAGCAGTTAACTACCAAAAGCATCCTGTGCTTCTCACAGCTCCTGTGAAGAATGGTCAGAAGAATGGACAAGTTCTCCCCAAATTTGACAAAAGTCAAGCAAAGGCTAAATTTACTACAGCACAAGGAACGGTATCACTAGGGTCCTAGAAAGATAAATCTTCCTAATGCCAGTAAAAACATTGAACTTTCAGAACATGTCTACATTACGCTCACCACAGTGAGAGCAACACCATTAAAATAACCAGCTCAGGTCTTTGCAAAAGTCTACTTTTACAAACATGAAACTCAGGTTGCAGTAATTTACCTTGCTTCTCGAAGATATTTTGCAACATGCAGTGCTCTGTACATTACATCTGTTAATATTAGTAGACTAGTTATTAGTGAAACATGGTACCCATCACAGTGACCTAGGCTGTTTTGGAACGATCGTTATCCAGGTCCAAGCAGTCAAATATTCTGCTGGTAAAATGAGAGGAAAAGAAAAAAAAACAGAAGTAATAAGAAATTTGCTCTTCAAGATTTAGAATAACGGACAGAAGGTTTCAGAAAAGAAATTAAACAGCCATTTTTACACGTTTTTACTGGGGAATACATTTCAGTT
The DNA here is from genome assembly GCF_000699145.1 of Aptenodytes forsteri. Taxonomy (NCBI): domain Eukaryota; kingdom Metazoa; phylum Chordata; class Aves; order Sphenisciformes; family Spheniscidae; genus Aptenodytes; species Aptenodytes forsteri. The sequence goes on along the minus strand of NW_008796041.1, from coordinate 3,379,118 downwards.
TTGTTGCTGGCAATTTCATTTTCCAATTTGGTTTTGAATACATGTAAATAAGGCTATACCTCAGAACAAAGAAATTGGGTAGAGCTGAGAAAATAGTATAATGTGTAAGCTTCTCTTTGATGTTGAACAGTTCACTCAACAAGCAGTTCAGTTTGTCCAGAATCCAACTTTAACAGCAGCTTGATCAAATTCACATGTAATGAACCTGTCCCCTGGGTATATTACTGACTGCTGAGGGATTGATCAGGAAAGCAAACTTCTTACCTATTTTGTCACCAACATACTCTTGTGTATCTATTCAACTGTTTCTTAACACCAGTGTGTGTAACTGCCCCTAGAACATCAGAAAGAAGTGAAGTCAAAACAATGTTCTTTATATTTTTTTATTAGGCTTCTGCTTTTGAAAACAGACTGGAACTTTGCCAATCAGATGCAAAGCAAGCTTAGAGAAACCAAATAGTACCTATGGCTCTAGTAGCATGATCTAAATATGTTCCAAGGTTCACAATCAACAGCTGTTGGCAACTAGTGAATATCACACATAAATACTCTTTATAAGAGATGTATCTTTATTTAAAACTTGATTCTTATATAAATAAAGTATTTCAGGAAAGTAACGTCAAATTGTTAACAGTGATATGAAGCAGTCTCCACATGTCATTTATTCCTACTTCCACACAAAAAATGTTGAAAGAGCTAAAACATTCTTGGCTTCTAAAGAAGAAACCATATTGGATCTTTCAGCTATTTCCTTTGGGACAACATTAAAGTCAACCCTGAAACATCAACAGGACATCTAAGGAAAAGGAATAGTAAGAGAGAAATCACAAAAAGAAATGATGATAGTTGTGGGGGTCTTGAAACTTAGATAAACATTTCATGATTTAGCTGGCTTAAAGACATTAGCCTTACTGTTGCCTGTAGCAGTATTATACTGCAGTCATCCTTTGTACAAATGATATCAGGCTATCTATTTTACTCTCTCCCAATTAAAAAGTTCATGTTTCTTTTCCACCAAGACTTGCTGATAATAAGAAAAAGGAAATATTAGAAACAGCTTTTGAAGGTAACTTCAAAGGTTTTTTTTGGCTGATAACATAAGATTTTTCTCCCACCAGTTCACCCAACCCCACCCTTCTTGTCAGCTCTTAAACATATTTTTCAGCTATTCCTCTACTCGTTGGTCATTAGATTTTCTCCTTTCCCACCGCTAGAACTCCTCTTGCCTATTAACTTGGGACTCTTCTTCCAGATTATCTCTTTTTCAAAACTATCTGTTTTCCTGTCAATTAGTCCTAACCATGGTCATGGTCTTTCTACTCATCCAATAGCTCATGTTAGAAAACAAACATCCTGTTTCCCTGAACTGGAGACTATCTAGGGAAGATACAATCCCAAATACAGAGAAAATGCTGTATTTTTCATTACATCTTTCAACTGTGAAAGAATGTCAAACTTTTTTCATGTTTGGCTTGGCAATAGGAAAGGCACTAGATTTAAAAATTTAAAATTAATATTATTCTTATACTGGGCAGATATGTTTTAAAAAGGTTGGGGTTTTTTTGTTTGTTTGTTTGTTTGTTTAATCAACCTTCAATTGCTGTGGCTCCAGATAAAGGCAAATTTGAAAACATTTGATTTTACTGTTCAACAGAAGAACCATTAAGTTAGATTGCTTTGCTCATGGGAAAGGAAAAGTTGCGAAGAAGTGGGTGGAGTTGAGTAAGACACCTGGATGAGAGGGGAAGCAGGCTTTCCAGCAAAGGGAAAGGCAGGTCATACTGGACTTGAGAGGGACAAACAGCAGCAGCAGCTGGCACATGAAGCTGCCTGAACCCAGTTATAACTTTTTGGGACACTTGCATAGTCAAAATAGGCAGAGAAGCCATAGATGCTCTCCAGAAATCTAACTAAGCTTCTTGGTTAGGCCCTGAGCTAGACGACACGCTTTAGGTCAGAGAACCTCTGAGGCAAACGCAGCAGGTTAGAAACCCACTCCAACAGGTCCAACCCCTCGTATCAATACAAGCTGGGGGATGAAGGGATTGAGAGCAGCCCTGCCGAGAAGGACTTGGCAGTACTGGTGGATGAAAAGCTGGACATGAGCCAGCAATGTGCGCTCACAGCCCAGAAGGCCAATCGTATCCTGGGCTGCATCACAAGCAGC
>NW_008796041.1:3359602-3376475 GCF_000699145.1 Aptenodytes forsteri | reverse complement strand
GGCGGAGGTTTCCCCATGCCTGGAAACATTCAAGGTCAGGTTGGAGGGGGCTCTGAGCAACTGGATCAAGTTGAAGATGTCCCTGCCCATGGCAGGGGGGTTGGACTAGATGGCCTTTAGGGGGCCCTTCCAAACTATTCTATGATTTTATGATTCTATGATTCTATGATTCCACGTCAGCTGGCCAAGCATAGCCTGCACACCTCACTCTATCTGTACTTTTTCTTTCTCTTGAGCAACATTTGCCATGTAATATGAGAAAACCAGCTTGGTTTTTAAGGCTAGATCCAACCTCATCAAAGTAAACACAAGACTTTCCAATGACCTCAGTGGAATTTGGATATGGCCCTTCACCTTCTTCTGTCTTTGAAATATAGACAATGATTTTGAAAAGTCCTTTGTGGCTTTGCATAGCTTTTCTGCATCTACGTCTAGTACCTTGTAAGATGTTTACACAGAGCCGGGTGGCTTGCTGCTTCTCTTTCCATCTTTTTTGTTGTTGTTGTTGTTTTACTAATATATTAAATCCTTTAAACAGTGGCTTAGTATGCTTAATTTGTTTCCCATTACTGACCTGAACTTTTAAAAACCAGATGTCAGTCTTGAGCCACACCTCTGTGGAATTTACACCTCATCTCAACAGTATAGCACTGCTCCTGTTGCTGGAGAAAACAGCTGGGTGACCAGGTCTGTACCTGCTGCAGACAGACTCTTCTTTGAGAAAAATAGTAATTAAAAGAAATACTTATCTTTCCTGTTTTTGTTGAAATTGTACTGAAAAACTCCTGGAGTATGTGAGGCTAGCATCCATGGCAACATAATATTTGCAGGCTCAAATCGTAAGAAAGCTGTAAATGGCTATATGAGTTCAAAACAAATGTTTAATTCCTTCAAGCAGGGAACTCACAAGACACACGCTTTAACAAATATGAAACCAATAAAGGTGCATGACTATGCATATCCCTAACTTGATATTTCTGATATTACTCTGAACGAGACAATATTGCCCGCCCTTTTCTACCACTTCCCCCCGCAAACCACTCTGGATATAATATTTCAAAATATATTCATTTCCCTTTTAAATGTGTGTAAATGAAACAGGAATAATATTGGAACATTTGTTCATTCTTCTGACAGCTGTTCCATGATGATCCCATTTCAGGTTTGCATTCTTCCTCTCTCTGCCTAGGTACACCCTTCTGACCCCTATTGGTACACATTTCCAACCTCCATTGGCATTCTGATCTGATACAATATCTGATCACTTTTCCGCTACCAAAGATGTTTGAACAAGCTACAGACCTAATAGAACTTGTCTCCAGATTGCCTGGGAGAGGCAGAACCTGCATGCACCTCTTCATCATGTTGCTATTTCTCAGCCATCTGTCACCTACCTTTCTGCAGTTGATCAGTCCCTCCTTAGCTTTGGTTAGCACCTCTTTAGGCACCCTCGGCTTTATGTGAGGGGAAGGACACAGCAACAGTCTCCTTTCTACATCAAGGAACAACATGAGATTCATTCCACAAAACATGATCTCCAACGCTTCTGCTGAGTGGTGACTTGCTTCTTTCTTCAGAAGCAGGGCTGCTTTTTGTGCATTTTAGTTTTCCTCCTTGTTCTTATTTCACTCATCTTGTTTGGAGGAATGCAGAGAAACACAATTTTCTGAACTGTATTAAATAGTACGGGCTTCATGATTTCTCTCTACCCAATGATGTCCTTTGGTTTTATTTGGGTTCACAAGTATGCTGAAGAACAGATATGTCGCTAACTAAAGCCACCAACCACTGCTCCCTGATATGGAGACTTAAAAGACTACTTAGGTGCAGTGCCCAACCATTAATACATCCTTAGCCCCCAGTAAATGCAAGGTGATTGTGCATGGTTTGTCTTACAGTCATGTGCCTGAACACCAAAACACATGTTCTTCAGTGTTGCACCAAAGTACTTCTGTCATCTCCTATTTTAAACTTTTTGGGGCAAGAGTTCTCTCTATTTATATTGATTATATTGTAATAAGCATAATAGACTTCTAAACTTATTTATAAGACTAACTACAGTACAGTGGCATTACTAGAGTCCCTATTTGTAATAAAATAAAACAAAACTCTTTTAATTTAATGGATTAGAAAAAGACTAAGACATGCTTCAAAACAGCAGTTCACCAAATGTTAAATCAATGGGTTGTCAACAAAAAATTTTTTTTCCATGCATCATCATATTCTTTTATCTGCTCCCTTAACAGAAAATATTATTTAAAAAGCTCCTAAACACTGTTCTGATCATGAGCTCCAGACCGCAGAACAGTGAATCTTGGGTCACAGTTCAGAAAGTGCTACCTATCAGTGTTTGAACTTTGTTAGGAACTGGCTCTGCAGAATTTTTAAGAGGATTTCACTTTTCTTCTACATTTCTCAGAAAGTCTGTTTCTTGAAGATCATCAATTTGTGAATGAAAGGGGAAAATGATACTACTTCCACACTGTAAACAAAGGATATGTTTTTTTGTGGTTCTAAACTCTGTTACTAAGGTATTTTATAATCTTCTACCACTGTACAGAGAATGGATCTTTCTTTTCTGTTCTGTCAAGACATTATTTTTAGAAGAATTTAGATATATAATTAACATTATTCATAGAAGAATTTAGATATATAATTAGTAAAGAAAACAAAAAATAAAAGCCTAATACTCCTCTGGTTTTCCTAAGAACTGATCCAAATATACTACAATTTTCATGTCAAATTCCTTTTTGTGTGCAAAATTAGGGACTGTGTTATATCAAAGACATGTTCACTGCTCGCCAAAAGCAATAAAAGTCCAGTATTGTTTAAAACACAGAAATAAAGCAGAAGCCTTGAAGTGGAATAATTGACACTTTCGGCTAGGAGGTACAGCACAGAGGCACTTCTAACCTTTGTAGGAGCTGGTAGTGCTTAGCATCTTGATTTATTAATCACTTATCCCCTAAAAATCATCCCCAAGAAAGAATTTTCAAGTAGTTTTGAGGTGAAGGATCAAATTCAGACTTTGAGCATATGGAAATAACTCCAAGTTTTTCTATATATTACCCAACAAAATACTGTAAATGATCTCAGCCAGTTCTGAAAGTGGGACTTGGGTACATGTATTTCACAGACATTAAATAGTATTTAATGCCTAAATGCCTGAAGATCTTTTAGAAGTTGTGTACGCGTGCATTAACTTCTTTTATTCTTTATCCCAGGCTCTAATTTTTTCTGAGATTGTGGGTATAAGAATTTACAATAACTTATATTCCTGTTATGTAAATTCAGCTAAATGCAAAACAAACTTATTTTCTCTAAACCAACATCAGATTATTCAGTCAGGTTGTTCACTGTCAACCTAAAGAAAGACTTCTCTAAACTAGTTTGATTATTTCCCCCCCAGCTGTACCCGTTGCTTTAATAGAAGGTGTTACATTTTCCTACAGATTTGGTCAATGGACTGGGCAGGGCACTTGTGAACAGTAGAGATGACCATGAGTTCATATGCATAAGGTGTATTTTCTAAGAAATGTTTCTAAGAAATGTAATGCCAAAGTTCTTCATCCATGCAAAAAGGACATCAATAGTGATACCTTCTGTAAGCTGTTCTATATAGCTGTAACAAGGGAAAATGGTGTATGAGAATAGGATATTATTACTATGAATGCAGATCTAATAGCATGTCTATGTTATAGATATAGAGGAGAAATTACTGTACAGAAATAAAAATAATAGAAATAGAAAAAAGATTCTAACAACTGGATTCAACTGGGCTTCTTTATAGTAGACATTATACAGTATATGTCCTAATAGACATATTTCTCAGCTAAATTGCACCTATAACGAGAAAATATGAATTCATTCTGCTGTTTGACCTTTGCACTTGAATTTAGCAAACCTCCATACAAAATTCTTGCCAACAAATCAACACAAGATCAAAATCACATTTCTTATTTTTATTGTTAGAATCTTAACATGCAAGTGTTTGATTTTTTTTTTTTTTTTACAAATATGTACACTATTTTATATTATGTAGGAAAAGAAATTCTGTGCTGGAAGTCCAGGTCTTGGGTGTGCCTGATACTTACTTTATCTACATTGAAGGCCTTCTCAAGGGCTGTGCCTGATTGATGGGTTGCCGCCCATAATGAACTGAACATGAGGCAGATCTTCCTCCCAGCAGACATTCTCCTCTTTCAACATGTACTTGCTTTGGGACAGTTATTTGGCATGAGTAAGTCAGCTGAAATGAAATAATAACTTGTAAAAATTTTGAAGCCTCAGCTTAATGCTTTTTGGTAACAATAACATTTGAAGATGACAAAAACAGTTAGAACTAGGTGGAACATCAAGCATTTTAGAAGAACTGCAGTTTGAACCTCAATGTCAGTCACATGGATGTTGGTCCATATTAGACTTTACATATTGATCGGGTCAATCCAGAGTAAACTAATGAAAGTGGTGAGACTGGAAGGCTTGGGAGAAGGTTCTTAATTAAACAAATTTCATGAAAACAATGCAATCAGCAGTGTTATATTTAAACAATAAGTTATATTTCCGCAAAAAGACAAACATCACATGCTGTCCAAGAAAATCTCTCTGATGGTAATCAGAGAGAAATAGAATTGAAAAGATGTAACTTTATATCTATCAAAATATATATATGCAGCCAAAAAAATAAATAGAGAGTAGCTAAAACTAAAGAAAAGCAAAACTGAAGTTTTACAAGAAGCAGGGGCTCAAAACATGTCTGTCTGTCTATTTAACTCAATCAAGATCACAGTCATTTTTTGTATATGCCATAACTTTCAAATCTCTTTTGGAGATCCCAAATCTTTGGGTCACTTTCATTTTGGCTTCTTTTGTTGAGTTTGGAGACTTGAGGGCAGGATCAGGCACAGCACACCACAATTATTTTTCAGGTAGTGCATATAAGCATGGGCTGGGACAAGTATGTTGTGAGGAAAAGCTATGGCTTGTCCTGGGATAGATGAAGTTATATGACAAGATATAGGCTAAGATATATTCACACACAGCAGTACAGTCACCTGATGAGCGTCTGCTGGCCATATTGCCATCAGTGAAGTGCAGAACTGTCAAGTTCTGTCATCCTTTGAAATAAGCTGATCTTCAGTATTGCTGATTTACCATCATCTGAATCTACCTTTTTTCCTCAGATTTTATACCTTTTCCTGCTGGTGTTTTTCTTCTGAATAATTAATTATTAACTTATTATTAACACAGCAATCTCACTTCTTTGTTTCCACCTTCTTATTATGCACAACCTATTGTCCTATGTGCTCTCTCACAGATTAGTGGCAACAGCTGCTGCTCAGTGCTAGCTGCACCTAGATCACAAGCTGAACCTTCCGAAACTAGAGCCAGGTCACATCGTTAGTTATGTAAGTCTAATGACACATGAAAGTAGAAAACTTCCATCTGCAGTTGACCAGGACATTACATTCCCTCTAACATATGTATTTGTTACCTGTCAACTTGATTTTTACAATTTGTATTTAAAGATGAAATCATATGTGTACAATTTGTATTTAAAGATGAAATCATATTCCAGCCATGTGCCCCATGCTCTGTGTTGATGCCTTACTGATCTCCTTGAGCAGAGGTCCTGTCCTAGGTTTCAGACTTTATTGACTTCACTGTGATTATAGTCTATCACAACAATGCATGCCTGCTGGCACCACTGAGCTGCTCATCAGTAGTTAAGGATACCTGTGCTCAGCTGTCTTCGTTTGCAGATGTGTTGCACAGCTGCTTAGAGCAATAACTCAGTATCTGTCAACTATTAGGACACTGGGTTTTTTAGCCACCAAACTCCAGAGACAGAGGTAAGAGTTTTAGGAGCTTCAATCTGAAAATCTGTGTCACAGGGTAAAGTTTTCCTTACAAAAAGTACATTCATATAGTAAACCAGAATTGTCTTTCCAAGGACAACTGTGAATCTTTATCAACAGCATGATGACACTAATCCACTGTTGAGTTCATTATTTTTAAGGTTTAAGTCTTCTTTTAAGCACAAAGTCTGAAAGACCTAAAGCTGGATTTTATCCCAGACATTAACTCCTTAGTGTCAGTGAGGGTTTGTACATTTTATGAAGTTTTGACATGGCAGATAAAGGAAGAGTCTCTGTGGAATGGATATAGATGATTTTTTTTTCTTTCTCCTGTTTTTTCCATTAGCACTGGAATGCCTCAAAAATGAGAAGGAAAGATCCACTAACTGTCAACAAGTATTTAAAGACTCCTTCTGCATGGATCATTTGTAGAGCCATTAGAGCAGGTCTGTCACTTAACTCCATATGGAGAGGGCAGTCTAACATGACTCTTACCAGTTCAAGGTTTGCTCCCTTAACTGTTCACTTTGAATTGTTCAAAAAGCATTTGCAGACAATGTGACTGGGTTTGGTAGGAAAAAAACTAAATGTAGAATCTTAGGAGGGGAAGGAATAATCGTCTCAGACTTTTCCTTCAGTACCTCTGAAGAGGTACTCTAAGATCCTCACCTAAAAGTTAGGCTCCAAGAGCCAATTTCTTCCTTTCCATCCACATTCTAGTTTTCCTTATTAATGTCCTAACAATCCTACTATGAAGCATCTGTCCTCCCAGAAGTGACTGAAAATTTGCTGTTTTTTTTTTTTTTTCCTTTTTGGTTGTCTTGTTTTCCTTAAAAACCCAACAGGTCACCTAAGGAATTTGAGTTATCCCTTGATAAAATACCAGAAAGTTTTCTTCAAACTGCATTTGTTCTTTGGTTCAGAACAGTGGCTTATCTTAATTGCTATTTACAGTTGCATGAGTTAATCTAGATGGTTACAATCAGAAAGTTATCAAACACTGGGCTACTAAATGTAGCTGCAGTGAAACAATAAAAGGCAGAAGTGAAACCTGTCCAGACTTCTTCCTTTCTTACAGACTTCTGAATAAGGAACTCTACACTAATTAAACATTCATTGCTATTGTAAAAGCTTTTTGTTAAAGACCAAAAAAGGTTGCTTTTTGTTGTTGTTTTGTTTGTCTTTCTTCTCCTTGATACTCCAATAATAGTGCCATCTACCTTCTCTCTATTCTATTTAACACACACACACACAAATCAAATTAATTTGTACCTTTACACTTATCTTTGCAACATGCATATTTTAGCATCATCTAGCTATGGAAGTTTTTTTGTTTCTCTCTTTCTTTCTTTTAAAAGAGATTTTTATAAAGAGTCTTTCTGTGCTTTTGTATGTCATACAAGTCCAGTACCCATGGAAGATAATTAAAAATGTCCTATTAGGTTGGAAAAGTTTTGACCCCAGTGCAAAACTTAGTTCCACCAAGTCAAGCCCTATAATTATGTTAATTATTATTCACAAGTTTAGCAGCTGCTTCCATAGACTCACACTTTTTTCTTATGCAATTTAGAGTACTTTCTCAGGAAGATCTGGAAGGTTTGTTTAAGTGCACATTCTGTGAGTTAAATGGTAAGTTAAAAGCATTAGCATGATGAATGCCTCTTTCCCCCTCTGCATGCTGTCTTGTTTCATAAGAACAAAATTTCCTCCTCTCCATACATAGTACAGATACATAAGGTATTGATATGATATGGTTTTCTATTTGAGCACAGGATATAAAAGGTTTTCAGAGATGTCTTGACACCTCTACAATCTTGTTTTCAATTTAGACCTGTAGACATAGTTTGCCACCTTGTGGCAAATGTGCTTTTAAAAACTACAATGAATAGGCCTGTTGTCACAAATCATGTCTTATTACAACCATTTTGCAAAATCTAAGTCCATAGTTCAAAACAATAGTCTTTAAAACATGGACCCTCTTTTATAGGAACCAAAATTAAAAAAAAAAATCTTTTTTGTTTTTTTTTTAAAGTAATCTCTCAATTTAACTAATTGAAGTAGAGTGCTGATATCTGCAGCCAAGAAAAAATATTCAAGCGTTGTTCACACCAGCCTTGGAAATCATACAATTTATGTAGGCAGTTGACAGCTAAGTAACTAAAGGCAAAGTCTTTCATGCATACAGGTGCAATCTTAGTGAGAGAAAAGCTTTTTTCTTAAGAACTACCAGCAAAGACCAAGCTATTACAAGTAGCTGATGTTTCAGTTTGGTGGTGAAACCACAAATAAGCATTGGAAAATTGGATTGAGTCAACCCGAAATAAAAATACTGCAGAATTATTTTCTGTTCTTTTCTAGTCATTTTATATAGAAAGAATAGCTTGAGTAGACTTACATGTATTCAGCTAGGATATTAGAAACAAAGATCCAAACACCTTTTTACCTAACTTGGAGCTACAGCTACAGCCATCCTGCGTATCCGACTGTTAGACAGTAGAATCTGCTTCCTTTTTCCGGGCCGTTCACTAGTCAAATAGTTTATAAGAAGGCCTATAAACAAGTGTTTTGGACATAAATCTGAAATGTAAGAGACGTAAAATTCATTGCCAGTTGTGGACTGGGAGGAAAGGGGCTCTGAACCTTGGTCCACCATATCGCAGAGAAGTCCTCTAGAGAGTGTGCACATGTACCTGAGAACTACTGCCACCCCTACATTCGCTTGATGAATTGTTCCACAGACCCTCTCCTTTCCCCCACATTTTTTATTCTTCTATTACTATTGTCTCAACCCGGGCAGTCATCTGAAGAGTTTTAAGTCACCTGAAATGCTTCTCCGTTAATTAGCTACTAACTGGGAAGAAAAACTTATTCTTAATTGGGCCAGTTTGCCTTTTTTTTTTTTTTTTTTAAGTTAACAGGTTAAACTAGTTTATGGCAATGCCAGGATTTACTCAGATTTAATAACTCCAGCTTCAGGCTGTCTTGTCTTTATTCTAATTTTTGCCAAATGTAGATTCAGTTTTGCCTAGAAGTTTCTTTTGGCTCACAGATGCCATCCAGAGAATCTTTTTGTTTTATATGTGTTTCACTGCTTTGGTGCAGGCTCTGAGGCGTAAGGTAGATGTGAAAGAGAAACCCACGTGGCTTAGGCTGATTAGTAATTGTCAGTAGGTCATAACTGTCCTAACAGATTAGTCCCCTAACACCAACTACACGAGAGAGTAACCAACTCTTTTTCACATACAGATATTCTCAAAAAAGAAGAGAAGAGCAGTACCTCATTGGAAAGGGTTTTCCTCAGCTGCAAATGTTGTGTTTTCCATCAAGTTTTTAATATTAAGCTATAAAGGATAGTTAAAAAGCCGTCCAAAAAGTAAAGAGCAATTCATGTAGTTACTTTGAAGGGGCAGAGAGTTCTATGACAAATCATTGAGTGTTTCTGTAACATATAATGTGCTAGCTCATTTTGGGATGTCATAAAACATAGTTCTCTGGATGACTTTTCTCCATGTACTTAGGAAAACTTCCATTTTTGTTTTGAATGAGAGGTAAAATCAGACCACACAGCTGTTTCTCAAAGGCGTAGGTCTCTACAATCTTCCTCTTCTTATGAGCAGAAGATCTTTCCTGCCTCCTCCCCCTTACTGTCTGAATATATATACCATTTGGATTTCTTTTTTTTTTTGTTTGTACTTTGAAGCTATATTGACATATTATCCTGTTCCATATCACTTTATGGGCTGATATAGTCATGCCAAGACTGAGTCTTCTCTTCCACTTGTGGGTTTTTTCCTTTAGAATGCAGATACAAGCCCCCCTCTCTGCTCCATCCAAGCAGCAATTAATGCAATTGGAAAATGAGAGGAAACTAGGTGGTTTTAACTTGCCTAATCTCTCAATATCTGTATGCCAGACTAGTTTCCTAGGTAAGGTTACAGGAGTCTTAAGATGGTTTTCACTTGCTGCAGCTATTTTGAAAATCAGGAATAAGTAATGCACAGGTTAACTCAGCCTTGGCCATTTTCTAGGTTCAAGATGTAAGAAATACTCCACTGTTTACCAGCAACGAGACTGAAAATTTGCCCAAAGTGGATTAATTTCCTCCCTTTGTTTACCAGGAATCTTTTTCTTCCTTTGTGTTTCTAATGCATGGCACTCAGGAAGAGGACAAAATACCTGAGCTCTATCATAAAAACACAAGGGTTCAGACTCAAGAGCTTTCTAATGCCTAAATTAAATAAGTTTAGTCTATCAGCAGTTCTGTCATACCCTGCTAAGCTACTCTGTTCTTCCTCTGTGTAAGTATATAACTGTATCAAGACACCCAGGAGCACTAAATAATGACTTACTTTTAAGCCTCAAGCATATTAAAAAATCGGCATAAAATAAGGATGATAAATATTCTAGCATGTAGTAGATTGTAATGACTCTGTTTCTACACTACAAATCAGAACTTTTAAACAAATCAGAAGTAAAACAACTTTTTAGGAAGATGAAAGCTGAAATTTCTTGTAAATCTGAGATCCAATGCTTTAAAGAAAAGGGGGGAAACACTACTTAATGCCATGAATCTTCAGTAAAATTATGGGAGCCGTGTAAGTTAAAAATGCAGTACCTAATCTAACTTTTTTCTTCCTATCTAAACTACTAGCCTTTGGGCTAACATGAAACATACCCAGCTCTTACTCACAGTGGGTAGATGACTCAGTCACTAGAGGCAACTGCCCAATTAGGAGGAAAGTGCTCCTAACAGCAGCTGAAGAATGAACAGCTGCAGATAGCGTTACTGTATACATCGGATGGTATAACCAACATGCTTTTCCTTTCATGCTCTAACATAAGAGTATAAACTACCTTTGGGGGAATAACAGATAAAGTAGGTAAGTGTTGCATGAATTTGTATCATTGAGCACATAATTTGGAAATGTCTAAACAGAACCGTGTCAATGAATTTAAATTACGTTCCTTACCAATTACTTGATTATTAAACCAAATAAACGTCAAGTATTCTAGAAGATATCCAGTTCAGACAAAATATATTACTTATCAGCTGCAAGTATTTGCACACATAAGCCTGAGGGTTTTTTAAAATTCTTTTAATGAAAATACATTCTTGGATTTTCAAGGTGCCTTTTGCAAGGGATGCCAGTGGGCAGGGGTAGATGTTAAGTTGCTTTGGGATGTAACCCTATGATTTTATGAGGAGGTTTTAGGTTTTTTAATTAAGAGAAAAAAGGAAAACGTAATTTTTTTAGCAAGCATTGAATGAGACTTTCATCCAAAGGGTTAGGCTCAACTCTTCTATTAATTTTGTTAAACAATTCCTGTCTACATTCCAGAAATGCCTCTGAATTTTTCCCTTAAGCTAAATGAGAAGTATTTGAAAACTTTAACTTTGATTTGACCAAGACTTTTTTTTCTTCATAATCTTAACCCAAAACTGTGCCCACTTTTAAGCATAAAATTTAGACTGGGATCTAGATAAATACACGTAGGTGGTCATTTTATCTCTATAACAAATCAAACCAAAACCACAGGCATGACCACCTTTAGGGAGTTCAGATTCATGTTTGAATCCAAATGCTGTGGCTTAGGCTGTTGTGCTGGTTTTGGCTGGGATAGAGTTAATTTTCTTCATAGTAGCTAGTATGGGGCTGTGGTTTGGATTTGTGCTGGAAATGGTGTTGATGATACAGGGATGTTTTCCTTACTGCTGAGCAGTGCTTACACACAGTCAAGGCCTTGTCTGCTTCTCACCCCACCCTAGGAGTGATGGCGTTTGTCTTCCCAAGTCACCGTTACGCGTGATGGAGCCCTGCTTTCCTGGAGATGGCTGAACACCTGCCTGCCGGTGGGAAGGAGTGAATGAATTCCTTGTTTTGCTTTGCTTGTGTGCGCGGCTTTTGCTTTACCTATTAAACTGTCTTTCTCTCAACCCACGAGTTTTCTCCCTTTTACTCTTTCGATTCTCTCCTCCATCCCAGCAGGGTGGAGTGAGCGAGCGGCTGTATGGTGCTTAGTTGCCAGCTGGGGTTAAACCACAACAGCTCTCTTCAACAGATACGCATGCAGTAATTGGCAATCATCTTGTCCTGCTTGGAGGGAACCTTTGAGGAGCATAACATCATTTCTTCCTATGTCAGGGAATAATAGATGTTAAAAGTTACCCAGTCAGCATATTAAGGTCTACATGTTTTCTTCTGTACATTGAGTACAATTAAGTTTTCATGGATTCCTGCAGGATTTTGTGGGTTTGCTTATTGCATAAAACCATAATTTTTGTGGAACCCTTGGAGTAAAATCAACAGTCTCATGTATGTAAAGAAAATTATCTTATCTGACATCTGCATGTGGGGTTTTTAACTTGACTATGGCAACATGAGGCTTTTGCTGTCAGTGTGCCTGTCCATGTGTATTCCTAATTTTGTACTTCCTTTCTCCTCCCAGTGAAACCAATACTTTATTAAAGGAATTCAGCAGGAGTGTAGAAGTATCAAAGATAATTAAGCTTCTACCTGTTTTGTGAAAACGGATGACCAGCTACAGCAAGAGAACCTATGTGTTATGCCTAATGGAGGAAAAAAGGAGATGTTCATGTTCATGCCTCTCGCACACGGGAAGAGTTTTTAAGCAGGTCCCAGGCACAGGAAAAGTTTCAAATGGAGCCTATGCTTTCTTAGACTCTGAAGTCAGTCAAGCATGCAGCAGAAATACATGGAGCACAAGACTTCCTTATTTCCTGGGCTTGTAGAACTCCTCGTTTAAGTAATTAGTCTTTATGACTGTATACAAATAGTTTATATAAAGAGAATGCTTCTGGTACAGTTGGTTTTTTATGTGAGAGCAGATGAAACACCAGTTGTGCAAGAGATTTCCCTTTGTGAATTAACCTAACAACTGCAGGGTCAATTACCTCTTATCCTCACATGCACTGACTTGGAACAGCAGCTGTCTGTTGTGTTCTCGCTGCCTGGAAGGCATAAGAGTATGTGATAGGTACATTGTTTTAATTAGCATTCTTGCATGGGCTTCTTACACACAATTAATGTTAGATTTAGTGCATGATGAAGCAGCTTGAAAACTGTCAGAAGGAAGGCAGCTGGACGAGGTTGTTGTTTTGATCTCTTGTGTACCTTGAATCTACCAGCAAAAAGTCTGACTTCCTTCTAATGAACATTGCCAGTGTGCCTTGTGTCTTAAGTATGGCTCATTGCTTTTCAGTCTCATTTCCTAAAAGTCTTGGCTGAGCAAAATATCTCGTTATACCCTGTCATGGGAAAAATAACCATGACTATTTCTTAAATTTCTGAAGCAAGTTCTGTGGGAGACATACATTCTCAGAAATGCCTGAGCAATACTTTGGCTCTTCAACCCTGTTATGATACCACAACATCTCAGAGTTTACCCTAGAGGTAAATGCAATAAGGTATTCTTGCTAAAAGATTTTTTGTGGTACTTTTTTAGTTTGCAGTATGGTCTTTTCATTGTGAAGACCAGAAATCTGTGCAAGATAATTTGAAAGAAGAACTGGACTTTTTTCTCAATATATTCACAAGATATAATGACATCTCTGAGGCATGGGTTGTAGTTAACTGTCTACAGAGAAATTTTCATGTAAATAAACTTTGAGATGTCTGTAAAAGAAAGCAACCAAAATACTATTATGCAACTTGGCTGCAGTGTGGGATAGTGGAGGAAAGGTTTTCCTCAGAGATGCTTCTTCACTAACAGTCTTCCCATCTTTTATCTCTCATAATATGATTTCTTCTCTTTTCTCTCATATTTTGTAATTTGTCAGAGGTTTTGTTTTCAAATATAAGTGCTTTTATAGGGGAACCAGGCATAGATGAGAATCTTTTACTGTTGCAGACATCAAAACAATTTGCCTCATGCTTGGAAGAGGCAGTCTTTTCCTCTGTGTCTCTCTCACAGTTGTAACTGACTTATCAGCTCTCTCTTTTTCCCTGGCACTTACAATTTTGCACTTTAAAAATCCCTAGTCCTAACCTTTTCTGGAAAGGTGAGTCTGGCTGTGAACACAACTTCTAAAAAGTTACTCTGGAAGAAAAATTAAGAGCAGAATAGTCTAGAGGGGACTGAAAAAAAAAAAAAAGAGTAGAAAAATAAAAAGAGAGGACTCTATCTCCTGGCATATCTGTCATGGCCCTCTGTGTTTCATTAAAACATTAAGGATTTCATCCTGGGATATCTAAATCGGTAATCCCCAATGAGTAAGACATTAGCACCTTTCACTGTGACAGCACTTTCTTGAAAGTGTTCCTCCACGTTCCTTCAAACACATAGTCCTTTACCCCTATTAGCCAATAAATCTGTCCTTTAAAAAATATAGAAGATTTTCTCCTTTAATATTTCCTTCCTGCAGTATAACAAACAAAAGACATAGCTTTCCATTGTCTGAACAACAGGAAGTATTTTAAAGAACATTAACAGGATTTTTCTGAAAGCATATATTATTATGCTGCTACTGGTGTTTTTAGTCTCATTATCAACAAGATAAATCATTTTTATTCAACTCTATTTATACATGTGGTAGACCAAGAGAAAATGTTTTTAAAAAGGCTCAGTGAGGTGTTACTTAAATGTGGTTTTCAGCTTCAAGTGATTTATTATCTATAAATTGAAAGATTTCATTCCAGAAGGCTCTAGGACGCTGCACTCTTCCTCCTTGTTGCAAGCCGTATTTGAGCTAAGATTACAGCAGGTGAAAGTTCTAATGTCTGTTCAACAGACCTTATGAAATAATTACATCCAGGAACCATTTGGCTCTCATTAGATCCAGGACTGAAGGAGCAAAATCTTTTGAAGGAAGGAAACCTCCCTCCCCCAAGCAACACCCCACATCCACGCACAGATATGCTATAGGCAAGTTGTTTTTCTCCTCAAAATATGCTTAGTAAGCATAGAAACCCAACTTCATGGACCTTCCACTGTTTTTTAAATCCCATGATGTTTTCATTTCATAGGGCATTACTAATTAATTATGTGGTTTAGTCTTCATCTGCCTTCCAGTGTTTTTCCCTCCACTATATTTTATAGCTCTGAATTTTTGTGAGGTTTCAGTTCTCTGCCTATTTTTTATCCCTGTTGTCTCCAGCTATTCCTTCCAGCAGCGTTATGGCTCTCCTGTACGATAAAGAATCACCACCACTAGTCTGAAAAGTAGTTTCAGAAGAGGAAGAAAGTAAATGCACTATTTTATACTCATGATTACTGCTTTCTTTTGTTTGTTATACTTTGTGTAGATGATGAACTTCAGAAATTCATTCTGGCCCAGAAAATTCCCTCATAAATCAGACCCAGGAGATTCTGTCTAAATCTTCTCAATAGACCAGGCATCAGAGAGTTGGCTCAGAGCTTCACTTTTTTTCTCCCTCAAAATAAATTTTTCTATTTCTTTCCTGAGGTCTTTGCTTCATTTTCTGTGACCAGAGTTGTTGCCTAAGTGTGAAAGGAAAAGGAAACTGTCAGCAACTCAGACTGGGTATATAATTGGCAGCAGAACATTACATTTCTCAAGTCCAAATCTCTTTTTTCCACAATACATGATGGCTGTAGACCTTCTGTCATCAAGACTTATGTCTGGAATGGCAGCCTTGGGAAGGCCTTAAGGGTGAGCAACTACTGAGATTTTCTTTGATAATCAGATAATTAACTCATGAGAAGCTGTGGGAGTTGAGCACACAGTTGCTTATGGAAATTCTAATGAGTATCTATCTGCATCTTCAGGTGCCAAATCTAGTCCCATGCATCCTGCTGGTTCCTAACAAACCTTGAAGTCTGAGCACTGTCAGCACCCTCTAAAATTACTTGAAGACTGATATGGGAAAGTTACTCTAATGTTCTGGGATGTATTCATATGAATGTCAAGAACAGAACGTAGGAAGGTCTTTCTTTCATTGATTGTTAACTCATTAGAGGTCTATTGAAAAATTACTAGGAAAAAAGGGGAAGAGAAGCGGAATTTTTAAGGTGCAGATTTGTTTGCCAAAATTCCATAATCATCACTATGACTCATCTTATGTAATCGTTATTTTGATTGTCTGTGTTTCTGAGATGCTTCTAGTCTGTAGCTTTCTCAGATGGTTTTAATTACAAATACCCAAGAATAATTATGGTGAAAGTAGTGCAAAAACACAGTTCAAGGTGGCCCTTGAGACATAGGTCTAGCCAGTACAAAAAGAAGCTAAAACCAGTCCATTTATATCCTACCATCAAGAAGATGGGTAACAGATGTTGAAAAATATTAATATACACTTCAAGGGTACCAAAGGTGGTGTCCTTCCATCATAAAACACATTAGCATTGCTGTGGTTGATTGTCTCATCATCTGCTATGAATAATTTCATCATTGTAACCACCTAATATGGTCTCCTCCTTCTTGTGGAAGCTTCTTGACTCTAGGGTTTTGAGAGATGAGGCAATCTCCCATGCCACAGAGACAGCTGCAGCTATGCTACTAAAGTATTTTCAGTCTTACCAACTTAGGGAATTTTGTATATCTATCTAACCTGTTTGATCAGTATATTCCTCCATCCTCATGTTGGAATCCTTTGAGTTAAAGAGAAATTTTTCCATTTCTTCATAGCTCATCCTCCCTTATGTTTCGTTCCTCAAGTAGGGACAAATGAGGTAGTTAATGAGGACAGGAAGTGCAGAGACCAAATGCTGATGATAACTTCCTTCTCCGGGTGGTAGAGGAGCCAATGAGGAGAGGTGCTATGCTGGACCTTACTCTCACCAACAAGGAGGGGCTGGTGGGGAATGTGAAGCTTAAGGGCAGCCTGGGCTGCAGTGACCACAAAATGGTGGAGTCCAAGATCCTTAGGGCACCGAGGAGGGCACACAGCAAGCTCACTCCCCTGGACTTCAGGAGAGCAGAGTTTGGCCTCTTCAGGGATCTGCTTGGTAGAATGTCATGGGACAAAGCCCTGGAAGGAAGAGGGACCCAAGAAAGCTGGGTAATATTGAAGGATCACCTCCCTCAAGCTCAGGAG
>NW_008796041.1:3334435-3357920 GCF_000699145.1 Aptenodytes forsteri | reverse complement strand
TGGCCCAGGTTGCCCAGAGAGGTGGTGGCTGCCCCATCCCTGGAAACATTCAAGGTCAGGTTGGATGGGGCTCTGAGCAACTGGATCTAGTTGAAGATGTCCCTGCCCATGGCAGGGGGGTTGGACGAGATGACCTTTAGAGGTCCCTTCCAACCCAGTCTAGTCTATGATTCTATGATAGAAGCCTGGGTTTACTTTCCTTTCCTGACATGATTTCTTCTGCTTTCATGGTCACATTTTTGTGTGTCTCAGTCCCTTCTATGGTTAGCAGGGTGCCCTCAAGACACATACCTGAAAAATTCTGTGAGTTGCTAAGATACTACAGTAATAGAGGGGGATTTCAGATTGTTTTGTTCTGTGGCCACTCCCTGGAAGTTGGGGGGTTTTTTGATAGTTTGAGACTGTTGTGGTACACCCCTCCTCTCACTGATAACTTGGAAAGCATCAGAATTTTCAGACTTACTGAAAAGTAACGTTTGGCAGGAAAGGGTCTTCCTCTTCAGTGTTCTGAAACATCTCCTCCCTCTCCCAGTGCTCAGGTTGCATGAGGTGAATATACTGTGAGTTTAAATATCTTTTATACCATCTTCAGGAGAAGACACTGTCAGGAAACTCAGTCACTCAGAATAGACCTGCTACTTTTGGAAACAAAAATCTTTTCCCTGAAAAGGTTTATTTCAGTGTTCCAGTTAAAGCACACTTTCCCAGTTATTTTTGAATTTTAAAAAGTCTTATAATCTGTACTGTCTAGATCCTTTATCTCTCCTCAGATGAGGATTATTCTGCTCTATAGGACAAAACTTTGTGGAAGTCCCTTGTAATTACATCTGTAGTGTATAATGGTTATTTCCATTTCATCATGAAGAACGGAGACTGGGAGATCTAAAATGAAGGAACATCAAAGACATTATTTGCTGGTAGGGCAATAAGGCTGGCCAGAAATGTTCACAGTTTGCTAACATGATTAAATAGTGGTTAGGGACTACTTCAGTAGGAGTACCTGACTGCTTAGTATTCATTACATATGGTCCTTTTCTAAAACAAATGTAGAGGATCTGAGATTTTTCAAGGAGTTTTTATCTCAAATAAATACTGAAAAGGAAATAATTAAATCATTGCTGTAATGCTGCTGTAGTTGGCAAGACTTGGGAACATTGCAAAGGGTGTTCAACTAGATGCTAAAGCAAAGATATTGTTAAAATAAATGGTTCTGCTTGTGAGTTTAGAGTTGAAAAAGCACCACAACAGTTGCTGGAAGAAGAAAAAAGCCAGTAAAAATTGAAATAAAAAGAAATTAAAATAATATACTAATGTGATGAGACCTCAGATGTAGTTACCACAATTTTATTTTTCTTTCTCCTTGATGGCATTACTTATTTGAAATGGAGATTAATGCCACATAATAATCCAAATGCTAACTCTCTCTTCTGCTACCTATGTGCTTACGTGCATTCTAAAAGATCCTAAGGTCACAGTTTTGTGATAGGAAAAGACCACAGATTCTGCCAGTTCTTTCATGTTGAATATTCCCTAATTATATTAACCTTTGGTAATTACAGAATTGGGACATGAAATTTAAAGATACACTCTTCAGCTATCAACCTAAAGGACTCCCTTGGTGGAGTCCCCCAGAAGAATGAAGCAGTATAAGGAAAGCAAGTTATTTACCTCGCCTCTTCCAACTTTGATCTTTGATATTCTTTAATGTGAGAGTCTAAATAACAAAGACATCTTGTGAGGAGTTTGAGGAAACAAGAGAAGGAATCATTGAATCCAGAAAAGGGATCACACAAGTCTAACGTGGGACTAATTCTGCTGAAACCTGGTCTAACTTCATAGTGCAAGGAATCAGAATCAAGCCTCTCTGCCTTAAATGCCAAAACTAACATATGAGCCCTATCTAATCTTAATTCTTTTAGAAGCACCTTTTTTTTTTTTAAGGGCTGTTTTTACCAGTCTCTAATCCCATTATCCAAATGCTGTCACAAGCCCCATTCCCTGCTCCTTCAGGTCATGCTTCAGCCAGCAGGAATCCTTATGCAAAGCATTTATAGGAAGGATGTTTAAAGGCCCTCACTAAGCTATAGAAGGCGCAGGCTCTAGCAGCTGATGCCATTACTTTCAAATTACTGCACTGAATGTGTGAGGAATCTTACCCTGATGGGCCAGTCACAACCGTATCAGTGAGCCCAACTTGCCTGTGCCCTATTGACAGCTCTCCTACATGGAGCTCTCCCAGGCATGGGTTGTCTGTCTGTACAAAACAGAGTATTGTCAGTCTCTGAGTACACACTTATCACTACATGATGGTGTAGCATTATAAAAAGGTCAAATTGCCTGGAAAAGGCATGTCTTCACAGCATGTTACTGTGCCACGTGGGACGAGTTTTCAGTCCCAAAGGCAGAATAGCTTATCCTCACCAACCTCTTTGATTTCTTTCTAACTGTCACCAGCAGAAGCTACTATCCCTATCTCTGATTCCTGGTATGATGATGGCTAAAGTTTAGATGAAAGCCGATCTATGTGAAAGGAATGTTCTTTCTTAGGTGCCCCTGTGTGACAGCAAAAGCAGTAACAGTGATAGAAATGAAGTGGTACCAACAATCATAGCACATACATCAACCACAGCAAGATGGCGCTGAGAGCTTTTTTTTAGTTATTATTATTATTTTCTGCCTGTAAAAATACAAAAAGCACCCAAGAAAAATCTAATCACTGAGAAGCTCAAGAGAAGGATAGCACCCTGATGTCCAGTGTGCAGGAGGGCAGGGTAGTGATGGACATATGAATAAATAGCCAGAGGCTTTCATAAGCCCCAGCTAACTTGTGAACACATGTGGGTTCCACATGTTCACTTCTGATCTGAAGCTGGTTTCAGTCTCTAAATGGAAGGCTTGCAACCATGTTACTAGTCCTGGGGACTCTGGTTTTTTTGTTAGACTTGAGATGTTTGCTCAAGAGAGCCAGCTGACTGACCCTTCAGCAAATGTGCCCCCCTAAATGTTGCTGCCAAGTTCCCACATCTCTACCTCTCCAAAACCGTCCTGTGGATGGCATAAGCCTTTAAAAACTGGAAGTTAATTTTGCTTTTATTTAGGTCTCTGTGTATCTGTGTTCTCAAACTATGTAAATACAAGATCTCATCTCTACAGGCCACAGTTATAGCAAAGAGAAGTGTTTAATATTTTGCTTAAAAGGATAAATCCACAGGCATTTTCCAAACTGGCTACAGAGAGGAGCACCAGGGATGATGTTGCTGTTCTCATCCAGGAGAGCACCCACAAACAGCTGTTCAAAGAGCAGACTGAAAGCTAGCAGGAGTGCTTGGAGATCCACTGCTGTGGCTTGTCCTGGGCAGGACAAGGCAAAAGCCAGAAAGGGATTCACACAGAAGTGCAGCAGTAAACTTCTCTTGGGAGAATGAACAGGCCACAGTTATAGCAAAGAGAAGTGTTTAATATTTTGCTTAAAAGGATAAATCCAGAGGCATTTTCCAAACTGGCTACAGAGAGGAGCACCAGGGAATGTTGCTGTTCTCATCCAGGAGAGCACCCACAAACAGCTGTTCAAAGAGCAGATGAAAGCTAGGCAGGAGTGCTTGGAGATCCACTGCTGTGGCTTGTCCTGGGCAGGACAAGGCAAAAGAAACATCTTTTTTTTTTTGTTTTGACTGGGGACAAAATCCATCCCCAAATTTTCATGATACAGTAAATAAAACTTGGAACGTGCTGCTTTAATCCTGCTGAAAAGCTTTGTTTTTTTTCTCAACTTTAGAACAGCATAAAAGATTAGCAAGCAAAGTTTTGAACAGAATAATTAAAGTTTAGGAGGACAGGATAGACCTATTATTTTACAGTCTTAAAATACTTCACCATTTTAATTCTTTTTTCACAATCTATTCAGTTTGGGGTTTATTAAATAACAGTTTTCACAAACATTACCAAAGGATTCCTGACATGTTCTATTCAAAGATATATAAAAAAAGCCAAGGAGCTCTAAGAATACTGATAAATCCTTCATTTGATCCAGAACTGTGGTTATTATTATAACACACAGACACATACAAAATTCTGAAATACTTTATACTGTAAACAGATTTTTAAAATATGATCCTAGTGACAGAAGATTGGGAGGGGGAGAAGTTCATAACTTTATTTTTATAAAAAGCTCATAATTTTGGTACACTGGAGCCATGCTTTCTGGGAGTTCAGATATGGTATCATTGATTTAAGGAACAGCCAAGGACTTTGCTCCAGAGATA
This sequence comes from Aptenodytes forsteri, assembly GCF_000699145.1. Lineage (NCBI taxonomy): Eukaryota > Metazoa > Chordata > Aves > Sphenisciformes > Spheniscidae > Aptenodytes > Aptenodytes forsteri. The sequence continues at coordinate 3,353,658 of NW_008796041.1, read as the reverse complement.
CTGGCACAATCAACGTTCTGTTCTGGCCTTTCAAGCCAAAGCATTTACACACATTTTTTCCTCAGCCTTCCCTTCTGTTTAGAACATCATGCCTGCCTCCACAAGCCAATTCTTAAAATCTGACAGATGTTGAAGTACTTTATAAATGGTCCTAAAAAATTAAGGCAGCTACTTCTTGATATACTTTAGGTCTGTCCCTGAAGAGTGGTGAGGTACTTTTGCAAAGCATGTGATATCCCTGGCTCCTTGCATCATTATATCTGAGGATGGTCCATATTTTCCCAGAATGCATTACAGGACTTTCAGATATCTGAACCAGTCCTGAAGTACAAGCTCTGAGTTGTGTCAGAGACCCAGACTACAGCAAGTAGCCTAAGATACAGTATATCTCCTTTTACCATGAGCAGCCAATACCATGTCCTTTAAATACGGAATAGTCTTTTTCAACAGACATATATGTGAAACATCCTAACAAATTATCTGAGGGGCTTAATAATGTTTATGGATATTTGCTTTTACCAGTGAAACCCTATGTCTCTCAAAGATGATATAGAGGTTTATAACTTCATAATTAATCTTGTCTTTTGATTTTTTTTTACCACTGAACTCTATGAATTTGAAGGAGGCAACCAATGAGAAAGACAACAGTGGATATTTCTAAGGTCCTAATTTTTGTGTTTATCATGATCCTTTCAGAGATTCATTTAATGTCCAGTGGTTGGTGTCTCTCCCCCTCTCCTTTCTTTCTCTCTTTTCTTTTCATAAACCAACCAAACAAACAAAACCCCAAAAACAACAAATAAAAAATTTCTGAATTAAAAGTCTGAATTTCAGAGATTGCTGACACAGATTCAGAACATGAAAACTGGTTTTATGTAGAAGTGAAATACTAAAGCTAGCAAAACTCATCTGAAAGCTGAATTGCATATTGACGATCACCTGCCACCCAATTAGTTCTGGTTATTTTTGGTATAAACGCGAACAGAAATTCAGGCTGTTTTTCTCCAGGTGTGCAGTCTTGCTACCATCTAGTGGCTAAAATAAATCTTTGCACTACTCTTTCCATGCTTGTATTCAGGTGCTACAAGTATCCGTATCTGCCCTAAAAAAATTGTGGAGATCTTGTATTCATCAGCAAAGACACGACAGGTGAGAAAATTATAGAACAGTGCCAAGAATGGAGACCAAAAGGGGTTATTTTAGATAAGTAGGAAGGTATGATTTCTTTACAACATGGATATATTGCATAATTGTATTGCAGGATTTTAGACCTCTACTGATTTCAAAAGAGAAGTCTGGGAAGCATTTTATGTTGACTCTTTCTAACAGTCAAGTACCAGCCTAGCAGATCTCACTCTCGATCTTCAAAGACAGACATAGTGACTTACTCTGATATGGATAATGAGAACTGATACCTAATGGCAAAAATTCCGTTATACTGGATGTTGGACCTGAAGATAGATATTGTCTAGAGGTTCTTTGCTGCATCCTGAGTTTAACAGCTGGACATAATCCGTGGAATAAAAATAGAGGGATCTGCCCAGGACATGATGATATTGTATTGGACAGCAACAAAACATGACAAATAAACTGCTTAATCACTACTCATACCTCTCTTCAATCTTGTTGCTTCTGCATGGTCAAACTCATTGTCCCTTGCATGGACAAATAGATCTATTTCTTATTCCATGACGGGGAGCAGCTTTTCTTGTAGATTTTTACTAACAGCTACAATACTGACTCTGCCATCTAGTGACAGACATACGAATACAGAATAAAAGTTGAATTCAGGAATGCTGAATGGCTTGGAGCTTCTGGTAACTCTAGGAAGAGAGTCCAGTTATTAAATGAATCTTTCCATTTGGTCTTCTGAATTAATCTATGCACATTTAAAACAGAACATAGTGAACACAGATATTTTGGACATATTATTATTTTTGAGAAGGATCTGTGATGTGGAAAACATTAATTATTCACTCAGGTTTTTATGCAAGTCAAAATAGTGGTTTTGTAGCATCTCAAGGCCATGCTCATGATCAGAGCCCCACTGTAGCTTTCCTTAGTGAAAGATTAGCAGCTTTTTAAGCAAGTCCTCTAAGCAAGCCAGAGGAAAGTTTGGCAATAGTTAAAGTTATTTCTAGTTTTACCAGCAGGGAAATCAAGGCACATAATATTTTACAGGAAGTCTCTGATTCAACCCAGCATAGAGATTCTATAGTATCCATAGAATGGATACTGGTAACTTCCACAGGCTCATATACTACTCTATAGCTAGTTTCAAAAGTGATTTCTTGTGTTATTAAAGGTGTTTTAAGGTAAAACCTTATTTTTCAATGTGATCTGGATGCCAAAATATTTATTTCAAAATAGTTTCTACTGTCTTTCGGCATCCCTGAAAACTAGAACTGTTAGTGTGTATTTTCTTATGTGTTCCAGGCCTTGAAGCCTTTGCTTCTTCCCCTAACCTTAGGGAAGAGTCTAGCCTAAACATAATAAGTAAGTTGAAGTAAATACTGTAAATAAAGGAAATGGTACATTAAAAAATACCACAGGAATAGATGGAGGAGAATCAACTGCAAACCAATAAAATACATAGGATGAGGGGTGCTCCCGAAAAGTGTGGGAATTAAAGTCTTTTTCTTCCCATGTTTTAAACAATTGACCTTAGGCGAGTGTTGCTTTCAGCTCACAATAAGAGAATGGGCTAGAAATTATGACTACAGTGGAAACATGAAAGTAAGATCAATCACATCTGCAACTCTTCGCGGGCCAAGATGTACAACGTGCACATGTTCAGCCTCCCTACAGCCTCTTCTGTTGCTGAGCCAGTACCTGAGGCGATGTCCAGTATATGAAGTCATAAAACAAGAAACATTGTGGAGCTGTACTTGTGCCAGGGAATGTATCACATAGCACAATTCAGAGCATAATGATTTTGAACTAGAAAGCCCACGCCATAGCTGCAGGCTCAGGACTCCTTCTGCCTTATAACCCCAACATGTACAGCATGCTTCTGTGAACTGAGGACAGCTAGTATCTAGCTAGACAATGAACAGAAACTTTAGTTTCATCTAGAAGCTGATAAGGTTGCAAGACTATCTCAGAGCTGGAGAGTTTCAGGCCTACTAATGTTTCAAGTGTGCACTGTAGATGAACATGTTTTTAAAGAAGCAACCCTCCAAACCAAAAACATCAAGGTAATTTGGCAGTCTGTTGTGTGGAAGCTGCTTTGAGCTTAAACAGATTGCCACCGCAGATCCAACAGCCTCAATGAGGACTTGATTTTTCTGTGAAAGTCTTCATATTCCAGTAGCCAAGAGTCAGGCTTCAGTAGAAGGGCACGGATAGCTTGCATCCGCATTAGGCAGGCTGGCACAGGTCAATAAATGAACAAGACTGGATTTGGTGGAGAAGCTGGTGCAATAATGACAGAAAGCTGTGCTGGAAGGGATCTACATATTAATCTATGCCTTTGCCGGCTGACAGGATCAACTTCAACTTTGTCATCTGTTACAGATGCTTGCATTGACTTTCAAAGAGGCTTCCATAAGAAAGAATTTGTAACCTCCCCAAGAAACTTCTTCTAGTGTTTTACATTGCAAGGCTTTCCTGTAATCTAATCTCTGTCAGTATGTCAGTATTAACAGAGAAAGAAGATCCTTCCTTTTCTTTTTTTTTTTTGCACATTTTTTAATGTTTGAACATAAGTAAATGACCCTGTAATTTCCTCTTTGCTGACTAAGCAACCCCAATTAAATATGTGCCTTCTGTAGAAAAAACAAAAATCCATTCCCTTCTTTGTCTAATCAAGGTCTAAAGGTATACTGGGATGTGTAGATCTGATTGCTCTTAGTTCTGGAGAGGGACAGTTGCTGTAGACTGTTACAAATATGAAACTCTAGCTGCCATATTTCTAGTAAAGCCAGACATACCTGGGTTGTGTTCCTTGCCAATAGAAGTCTGTAGAGCTCTGTCAAGTTCCTTATTCCCAAAGCTACCACAATAACCCAAAAGATGGTAAATCACTTTAATGTTACAAAGATATATATATGTGTATACATTAATTATGAGAAATTGAGAAATCCTGATATAAACACCTCAGCTGGTATAAACTGAGTCACCTAAACTCACACCTAAATTTGACTGAGTCTGCATTTATCTCAATTCTCAATTTCCTATGTTTAATTTGGACTTCCAAGAGAATGACTGTCTTGTGCCCAGGTTGTTGGAGTTTGGAGCAGCTACGTCAGTTCTGAAACTGACACAGTTTTGTTCTGCCTCTGCAGCGAGTCCCAGGCATGGCTTTCATGTTCAAAGAGAAAAAACCCTCTTACAACACCCTGTAGATAATTCATCCTTCTAGCATGTTGGTCTAGTCCCAGTGCTTACTGTAACAAGCTGCTCTACAGAAGTCATGAACAGCTATACAAGCCTGAATTTGTCGAAGTTCTCAGTTCAGCTCTGAGCACAGTCCTGGTGGCAGGACCCTCACCCACCATATGAACTAACATGTCAGCTGGCTTCGTTCCCTAAAAGCCTGCATCTTGCCGGACTGACTTCTGTGGTTGGTGGTCATATATGCAAGGCAGAGGCTTCAAAACAAATCAAATGGCCTTCCTGTGCCTGTCCAGTGACACTATGCCTCTGTAAAAGTGAGGTCCCCTCTCTGAATCTCAGCAGAAAATACTGCACTGCCTGTCCTTTGACACTGCCTTCCCAGGCCGGAGTAGGTCTGTAACTCTCTGCTACTTCATGGATGGTGCTATTGCACCACTGCACTGCTTTTCTTCCTTCAGATTGTTCCGGCTGCTCCCGCTCCTTTAATATGATGTCTTTTTTGAACAAAAACACTGACAGGTGGCATTTCTTTTATTAATCCTCCATTGTAGTTCTCTTTTAATTATAGCAGCATATCATGGTTCCAGGCTTGCATAGAATCTTACTAAAGTGGTAAAGTTGTCTGTATCTTTCATTGACAGCTTGTCTCTTGCATTGCCACAGATATTTTTTTAGAATTTTACCTAAATTATGGGGATGGAGAAGAAAACAAAGCAGGCTTTCTCCTTCTGCATTATATGATAGAAGTGTCACTGGAGTAATATGATGATTATAGGCTGAAAAGAAATTCAAGTTTTTCAGTTCTTGCTAATACTTTTCACAGATATAAAATATCCACAGATCTTCAAGGCACCCTTCAAACTTTTGTCAAGCAAGATTCTTGCCATATTTCTGAGGTACCATTCTATACCTGAGGATTGTGAGATGCATAAATTTACCATCTCCAAACACAGAGTCAGGGACTAAAGCAAAATTCTTAAGTGTCTTAGTGTTGAAATAGGACTCTTAAGCATCTATTTGTCTTTACTGTATTTAAATTCAAAATATTTATAAGGAGCAATGATATTTTTCTATTGTCAAGAGCATAAAGCAGCAAGATTAAGGGGAAAGTGTGAAGGGCATTTAGGTGTAAAACTGAAACTGAAATTGATGAAGGCTGTGCCCTTAAATATCTTTTATACATCTATCTGTTCAGCTGAAGGAAAACATCGGCTCTGTCCAGAAAAATTACAGGGAGGAACAATCTTCCTCTTAAAATTCATAAAGTTCCAGGATCGTTTATAATGGGCAAATATTTTAGTTTTCTTTAATTTGTAATTACAGTGATAATTTTTCTTTCAGAAAGACAACTGATGGAATCAAGCTGGCAAAAGCAACTGGGTTAAAATATCATGGTTTCCAGTTAACATTTATTCAATGAGAACACAATGCTCTTCAGCAAAGATTTTTCCTTTTATAATATATTCTCCTATCATGCATCTCTGCAATTTAAAGTGAAATTATACCAAGTGAAAACACAATTTAAGAGATCTGTGGGAAGGGACTAGATCTTTTGTCTACCTTTGATTAGCAGGTGGGAGAGAGATGAAGGATGATTAGCAGGTGGGAGATAGATGAAGGATGAATTTAGATTGAGCCAAAATTACACATAATATTTGGCTTTTGCACATTTCAAATAATTAGAATAAGACAGCCTTTCTCTGTCCAAAGATGTTCTAGTCATGAAAGATTACAGACACATTATATAAAGACTGGTAGATTAGAAGAAGCAAGTAAATAAAGAATATCCAATACTGAACTAAAAAGTAATTTGCATTCCAGGATCTGGCATTTTACTACTTTGTCATCTCTGCCAGCATCATTCTTTGTTTTTTTATTTTATGAACTGGCCATTGTCCACCCTTTTTTGTCAAAAAACCATTAATACACACCAAAGAACAGTACCTTGAAAGCTGGCGGTATCTTTTCAAAGCGAGACATCTGGGATTCTAACAGCTTTAATTCATTCGTGGAGATTATCTGTTTAGGTAATGAAGATCAATAAACCTCTGCACAGATGAGCAAAATTTAGTAGGATTAATAGAGTAAACAATTAGGATGATAGTTTGGCAAAATTTCAAAATGCATAGTCAGAGAAGCCTAGAGTGCTGTTTGCCTAATATTATCACTTTAATAACATCTCATAGCCCCCCCAAACCAAACAGAGTCATGGAGGAAACACGGGAGCAATGTGGAGATGTGCTGCCATGGAGAGGCAAGGCTCCCCTCCGCTCCCAGGGTGGCTCTCCGCAGTACTGGTTGGAGCCCCAGGTCATTGCACTCATACGGCCTGAGTGAAAACTGGATGCAGAAAACCCCCTTGTTTATCAGATCTTTCTGCTCCTTGCTTAATCTTATCATATTCCAGAGAGGAGATACGTATGAGGAAACAGAAAATAAATAAACAAACTGGGGAACAAAACAAAACAAAACAAAACTTTTGAAGGGACAGCTTTCTGAGATGTACAGCTACAACTTGAGGCAGAAGGAAAGGTCATAAGCCAGAAGAAGGTGTGAGCCCACTGAAGCTACTGGAGCTACTCCAGTCTGTATTAGGTGAGGAGCTGTTCTTGCACTGTCAAGTATCACACTGTCAAACAGGTCTCAGGTACAAGAAAAGTATTAAAACTTCTCTGCCTTTGCTTTGCTTTAGTCATGTCTGTGTAGTTCTGCTTTCTTCACTGCTCACTCACTAAAACTAACTGTGCAGTTCTTTAGGATTTTTTTGTCTGCATTGAACGTATTTTGCTACTTTTTTATCTGAAATCATACATGGGTGATAGCAGAATAAAACCTGAAAAGTTGTGTCAGAATCTGTTTTCTCATTACATTTAGATATTTGTGCTTGAACGGTTTGTGATTTTGTATTCAAGAGAAAGAGAACATTTTCAGTTATGAGTTTTAGAAGACAGCTGCAGAAATAGCAGATCCCAAAGTCAATATTAATGGATTTTGGCTGTTCTGATAACATCCTCCTGTTACACTCTGTGGAGGTTATACCCCATGTGTGTATCTTTACAAAATCTACAGCATGACTTGTCTGTTTTAGAAAAGATGTTTTCGAAGTACAGCAGGATTCTTCCAACAAAGTTTATAGATATAGGAAAAACAAAATCCATTTTTTTTCCTAGTAATAATCACCTGTCCCTAGTTTTTTTTCTTTCTTATTTTCAATACTAGTCTCAGAGTTGCCATGCTAAACAAGTAGAAGTTGCAGCTACAGAAGTCAGACAGAGTAATTGACTTGTCCAAAGTGAAACAAAGTTCCAAATACTGATATCAATTTTATAAGTCTGGAACAGCTACACCTAGATTCTAGAGTAAGACCTGACAGCCCGAGTTAAGCTGTGGCTTTTCATGATGTACATCAGGGTGACTCAGCTGTATTTCTAGCGATTGGGTTGAATGGAAGATCTGATCTCAAGCCTTTTCCTGTAGTTGACTTAATGTTTCTTTTCCATCTCCATTTTTAACTGCATATTAAAAAAGAAAATCTCACCTAAAAAAAAAAGATTATTTTCTTTCACAAAAAAAAAAAAAAAATAGAAAGTATGGAGTCACTTTATCACCAAAATCAAAGGGTTGCTAACAATGAGCAATCAATAAGAAACATTTCACTCCTAGAGCCCTTTAATCTAAATGAGCATTTTCAATTTCCATCACCTGATTGGAAGCAAGACTGTAGACTCAGAAAACAATTCAGCCTTTCTTCTTGAAGACTTTGGAATCTTTTTAAAAAGTGCTTCTAAACATGCAAGTTAGAAGTCAGATCACATTGTGTCTGTCTCATCCTCAGATCTCCACATCCACTTGAAGTTAGAAGACATTCACTTTTAGTTCAATGATACTTACTTTGAAGATATGTACTTGATCATGGATAATTCAATAAGCATATAAGCCAGTTAATGAATTCAACTGTGGTTATTTTGGGGACATGCCATTATTGTTATGGTGTTAGAGCTGTTTATGGCTTATAATAATAGAAGTTCTTACTTAAGAAAAATCTCAAATCTCAAAGTAGTCACACCTGAATTTAAGACTCTACCTAGATGCCAAAGGTCCCACAATAGTCACTGCGAGTCTGGGATTCAATTCAGTTGTCTAAACACCATCATTTTGTGTCTAAGGGTTTCATTTTACCTCCAGGGCAGATAAATTATTGTGCTCTAAGAGTTTCTTGTTGATTGCTCATTTTATGCTATCTATTGTTGCAAGCAATAAAATGATTCCTTGCTTTTTCTTTTTCCTTTTTTTTTTTTTTTGTAATTTTCAGAAAATGAGAGTCTACTCTAGGTCCTTCATCATATCTGCCAGGCCTGTAAGGAAGTTTTTGAAATCCAAAAGTATCTCAAATGTTGTTAGGCTTTTGCAACTGAACTAGCCCCCATGCACCACTTCAGAAGAGAACAGCTCTCCCACAGGTCCAGTGGATGTTTACCAGCCATGTGCTGATGTCTCAAATATAGTGGTTCTGGCGGGCTCCGCTGACTGTATTGGCTAGAATGCCATTAACCATGAAATCTTAGACATCTAGCTTATATAGACAGCTAAATGTAGGTGTCTTAATCTTGAAATGAATCCCACACAAATTGGCAAATTCGTCAGTAGTAAATGACAAGTTTATCATCATATGTTATGTATGATTTCTATGAAAAGTTAGAATAACACTTCATAATTCATTAAGTAAAGTCACTTTTTTGGAAATAGAGTGTCCCTCAATCTAATTAAAAATACGGTGGATGTGGAAGTGGAAAGAAGCATTTGAGAGGAATAACTCACATTTTCCATAATTTCCATTTTATATCTCAGTGTCCAAATCCAGAAAACAGAGGGAATAAAAATAAGTTGTTACAGCCATATTTATCGGAGACTATTATGTTGTTATATCTACTTTCTAAAGATAAAAGAATGAAGAAAAAGCTGGATGGGAGCTGTGGAGAAAGGAGTAGGAAAAAGAAACAGAAAAACTACTCAAAACACAAAACACAGCACTGTACCAGCTACTAGGAAGGAAATTAACCTGCTGAAACTCTAAAGATAAAAGAATGAAGAAAAAGCTGGATGGGAGCTGTGGAGAAAGGAGTAGGAAAAAGAAACAGAAAAACTACTACCACTACTTAAGGAGATGGGAAAGAAAGAAAGAAGAGAGGGAAAGGAAATGTGTCAGACATTTCTCCAGGTCCCTCTGGGAAGAAGCATCTGACTGGTGATAGTTCATACACCCATGTCTTGTTCATCCACATTAGCAACAAGAATAAACAACAATGTCCCTTTGGCCAGTTTGGGTCAGCTGCCCTGGCTGTGCCCCCTCCCAGCTCTTGTGCACCTGGAGGTGCTCTACCTTCTCAGTCGGCAGAGCATGGGAAGCTGAAAAGTCCTTGACTAGTGTAAGCACTGCTCAGCAACAACTAAAACATCGGTGCGTTATCAACATTATTCTCATGCTAAATCCAAAACACAGCACTGTACCAGCTACTAGGAAGGAAATTAACTCTATCCCTGCTGAAACCAGGACAAAGGCTCACCACTGGAGTGATTAATATTTTTTTGTGCATGTGTGTGTATTTTCCACTATTGGATTTCCATCCTGAGAAGCAAGAAAGCGGGAACAGGATCAGGCTATCCACACTGTTCATGTTTCTGTGAGTGCTGTATGCATTTATGTGGATGCTGGCAATGCACTGCTGTTTGTGTTGATCCATGTGGCCAGCTGTGTCTATGTGTATGCATGCATGCATGTGTGTGTCTTGTGAATACATGCTCAGCCTTTCTACCGGCTGAATCTTGGGACACAAAGCCACAGCAACCTCACACCCATCAGGCTACTGCTTTCAGCTGCCTCAAACAAGAAATATGCTTGCCCTTGTGGAGCAAGGTGGGACAATCCTTCAGCTGAGACAATATGATACTATCAACAGAACTGTGGTAATTTACCCACTAAAAATGTATTCTTCTATTATACATTTTCACACTTTAAGGGAAGAAGCAGTCAGTTCATTTTTTGAAGGCAGAGGTGCTTAGCTTACCTTTTAATAATGGTCCTATATGGCTTTCTGAAAAAAAATGTTTAAAGCAACAATGGCAGTATTTCAATTAACTTGGGTTTGGAATATCCAGAAATAATGCAGTGTTATTGCTTGGAAGCCTACAATTGTGTCCTTATTTTTGATATGAATATATCAAAGCAATAGTAATTGTCTTAGCTTCATATAAAATATAGTATGTTGCTACTTATGAATAAGAGGGCAAAAGTAGGCTCTGATGTGATTCACACTGATTCTTTAATACAAAGATAATGTATTTTTGGAAGGAAAGATACACTATGAATATAAATCTTGTGAGAAAGAAGCTATATTTGCTGGCACTGCTATTGTAGCTCACAGTTTTTCAATATGTCTGAGGAAACGGTGCTCTGCAAGAAACACTGTGAAGCTAAGCAATTGTAGAAGCCCACAACAAATACATGTGTGTAGTGCAAGTATCAGAAAGGAATATTTCCCCTTACAGGAATTATTTACTGTTCTGTTTCAGCTGGCTTTCTCAGGTAATATGTCAGGATTTAGACAGGTTGGAAAGTACATGGGTAATTTATGATACCAAAAGTATTGTAGCTTGGATGGTCAAAACCATATAAATTGACAAAACATAGAAAGAGTCTTGAGGAAATTACCATTCACTCCTTTGTGTAAAAAAAAAACCCCTTTGTGTTAAAAAAAAAAAAAAAAAAGGCTTAAAGGCTCTAGGTCATGGCATCAAACCCATTGTTATTTCAAATTACCATATCATACAGATCTCACAAATTGACCTAACTTACCTTAAAAAATGTTAAAGATTCTTCTTCTGCAATATGTAATGGAACTTAGTTCAATAAATTCATTGGATTATAATAAAAAAATTTAATGTTTAGAATTCTTCTAATTTTTTTCAAAAATTTACCCTTGATGTGTTTGCTCTTGTGCCAGCATTGCCCACTAATATGCATGGGCATTTTTCCATTTTTTGATGGTTGCTTATACTTATTCAAATATTACAACCCCTTTCAGCTATTTTTTTTTACTTAAAAAAACAAGAACTGTTTGAGCATTGGGTCTGCATAGGTCTGCACAGCCATGTACAGGCAGTGATTGAAAAGCTCTTCCCCAGCTCCATGGAAGTGAAGTATAACTCAGTTCTTGTCTCTAGTATTTTTAAGCTAGTTGGTACACAACTATTCTGTTCTCAGCCTCTCAGTCCTTCATTGCATTAATTCTAGTAAAAGAGCAAAAGGCAACACAGTTCTACTGACTTGCAGAATATTACATTGAGTTGTACCAGCTCAGTGTCCTACAGCAATGCAAAATTTTAATAGGAAGGGGCTGATTGTTTCTGAAATGTAAATTTGTTATGATTCTAGTAATATGCTTAATTGAATTTAGTGCAATGAGAACTTTCTTGCTTTTGATCCATACCCAATATTTCAAGATGTCTGCTGGTAGAGAGTTGGTTTGGATGGAAGTCTGAAGAAAGGCCATTTCAGGCATTGATAAGGCTGAATTCCTGATAAATGCAGGCAACTTTCCTGAAAATGCCACAGTTACAGTCCAGGCAACACGAGCAATTTCTGTAGATGCAGTTTCCTGTGTTCATTTAAATGGAATTGATGATCTGCAAGACTCATTTTGCCCCTGATACGGTAGCTAAATGCATTGTCGGACAAGATTGGAAACTGACAACAGCAGTGACAGATTTATTCCATTTATTAGGACAGTTGTCACTTTTTGGCAGCTTTCCCATTCTCAAATTATCTTCAGGATACAAAGTAACTAAGGTGGAAGAGAGTAATTTGTCTTTGGTATTGGTTATGAAGCTGAAATTTTTCACAATAATTTTGTTTGAGATGGATTTGTTTGCACACTGCATTGATGGTTGTATTATTCTTTCTTTATTAAGACCAAGAACCTGCAGGTATGAAGCTTAAGAAGTCCATTTCCTCTTGACAGCTTCACTTTTCCACAGGGACTGAGGTGCTATCTTCATCTTCAGCCCTTAGTGGTGTTATCTGTTTTCTTCACTTTGGGAATAATAGTTTCCAAAGTGATTTTGGAATCAAGCAGGCAGGCAACCAGCCCGCTGTTGGCTACCAAACAGCAAGTATCCTGTATGTGCACTAAGACAGACCACGGGATAAAATGGGGCTTCTTGGGTTGTAATATGAATTAGTCCTGACATATAATCTTATTGATAAATTTATAAAACTCTAGTTTATAACAAATTGTATTTTTGGCCTTCTGGAAGGCAGTTTTGAAATCCCACTAATCTGCTGGTAAGACCCAAAATTACAAGGGGTCTGTTACCACATAACTGTACTATACAGTACTTGCCAGTGTAATCTATGCATTGTGGTAGAGCTATAACATTAGCCACAGTACTGCTCCCTCAAACAAAGGGGATTGCCTGGGTTGAGCACCTTGCAAATTCAAAGCTGAAGAGAGGTATGGACAAGTGTTGCCACTGCCGGCTTGCACTCTAAGAAAAACATTTTGCATTAAATTCTTTTACAGTTAACGATAGGCTGATATTTGAGGTACAAACTCTTTTTTTCACCCCCTTCTGAGAAAAGGGCAGGCAATGCTTAGAAAAGTGAGAAATGGAGAATACTGATATTATGAAATTACCTAACACACCCTGCTTTGCCTGAATACTATGGCACAGTCATTATATTGAGACCCATACTTTAAATCCTTATTTAGAGAATTCAATACCAACTGCAATGAAATTGGGTTGCAGCTGTCATGGCAACTTTAACTCAGAGTTCTGTCTTGTATGTCATTATAACTGTTATATGGGATTTTCTTCTGTGTGTTATTTTCTCCCTTAGATGTTGCATTTCTATCCTTTATCCTCTTGCATAAAGCAGTACAGGGATATATTACAAACTAATGACTGTTATCAGTATTAATGATGAATCCTTATCTAGAAACCCAGCTTAATCGAAATATCAGCATAGTGAGTCTGTAAGTAAATGCTAGAGATACCACTGGTATTTTAATGCTGGTAGATCTCCCTTGCTTTCCCTCCCCTCACATATGATTTTTCTATCTCTAGCCTCATCTAACTCTTGGTCAGGGACCCAGATCTTTGTCACCAGGAGTTATCCTGCAGCTCTCCACTGACCAAAACTGAGCTCCTCTCACCCTGGGCTGACCTGTGGTTTGGCAAGACACACTTTAGCAGGGAAGAAGGAGCACTTGTGCAAAGTACAATAAAATCTGCCAAAATCTTTTTTTAATTTTTTTTTATTTTAATATTTGTTAGCATTTGGCAGTATGTATGTTATGACTGAGCACAGGTCATGTGGTACTCTTTGTTCTGAACAGATAAGTAGTGGAGTCTTTTTTAGGATTATTACAAATGTAAAATCAGCATTTAAATTCTGCTCTGTAAGATTTGTTTAATATGTGCAATTTCACTATTTCTGCCAGAAAAAGTTTTCAGATTAAGTAAGAATGACATGAGATAATAAGCAATGAGAAATTCTTTAAAAATGTTCAGTTCTACTTGAATTTACTTTACAGTGTTATCCACCTTGCCCAATTATGAAATATTTCAGATTATAAAATTCAAAGAAAAAAATTTTGAATTTAAATTAAAAAGTAATTATGGCTTATCTGTCTGGAGATGGCTGTAGAAACACAGATTAACATCACTCCCTTGGAAAAATCCTACAAATTCAATTAAAATTTAATAGAGAATTATTTTCATTTCATAGGGCTTTTTAAAATTCCAGATGGATTCAAAATCCTCCCCTCACACCCTTACCTTGCATGTGTACACACACACGCACACACACACACACTCCCACACACAGTTTCTTTTACAGGGCCATTTTACACCACTGAACAGAACGACCCTTATGCCCCCTGTCCCCCCCCCCTCCAAGGTTTTAATTTAGTTTTATGAAACCAGTACTGCTCTGTCTTCACTCCTCTCTGAGTCCAGGGGCTTCTCATGTCTCCCATCCCACTCAACCCTATGTCAGCTTCTCACACATTGTCATTTTTATCCTTTTTTTTTTTTTTGGTAAGTGGCAGCGTGCTACACGGATAAATTAGCAGAAACGTTGATTTTAGACTCCCCTTGATATAATAAAGGGGGTTACAGCTGAAAGTTTTTTTTTTCCCCATAAGATCCCCAAGGCTCAGAAACATCCATCTTTATCAGGCTGTCAGACATGCTCCAGATCTACTACCCCCAGACATCAATACCTCAAACACTGTTGCTAAAGAAAAGACTCCTGTTTGTGCCATGAAATCTGGTTTCTGTTGGGGTGGAAGGGTGTAGCTCTGGCTGTCTTCTGGAAAACAGTTACCCTCATTTTGTTCTGATAATTTTACATGTTTGGCAGCATCTTCACAGCCTGAAAAGAACACACTGTACCAATATGAAGAAAAGTATAAACTATAGCTGGTAATTGGTTATGTGATTGAACTTTGTCTGCTTTTCTAGTTTGTTGTTCTTATACATTAGAAATAATTTTAAATGAATGAAATAATTAATTAAGCAATAAAGAGCTACATTCCCTGTAGTGTCTCTCTTCAGGTGGACATAACAGAAACGTGGACACATGCCAGTGATGTGCAATTCTCTGCACCTCTTCTTTCTTCATTTCCTTGCCTCCTTTCACCCAGGCCAAACATTGCACACAAAGACGGGTGGTGAAAGAAGGTACAGATACACCAGTTCTTCACTTTCTCAGCTTTCTTCACCTTGGACCCAGGGGTGACCTAGAAGCTATTTGAGAAAACTGTTGGCCTATCTGAATACACAGCTCACTCCAAAGAGTTTTGAATTAGTCTGTCTCTGAAATTCTCCTGAATGATGCTCTTACTGAAAAATGACACACTAAAAAATGGCATTTTGGGCTAATGCCAGAGGTTCAGGAACACTAACAATGGCTCAGAAGAGAGAATTCAGAGCTGTCTTCTGGCATAGGCAAAATGTGGCAAATGTAATACAGTGTTAAAAATAAGGTACTTCTCTTCTGCCGTAATAATTCTCAGCTCCTCAAGGAGGAGCCTGTGTGAAAGCTACAGACCAGATTTTCAGTTACCAAAACATATCATCTGCATTATCTGTGTTTAGTACAACATTCAACCTCACATGATTCTTAGTAGCTTAAAACCTTCCGTTTCACAAAGCAAAATGAGCATCCAGGTCGTATAACTTTTGAGTAGCATGTAATAGACTTCCAAACCATGGCAGTTTCCTATTTTTTAATCCAATATCCCAAGATTTAGCCAGAAAATCATAATTCCTGTGGTACTGAAAGAGCAGACCTGAGGTATCGTTACATAGCTGACAGCCACCAACTTTGAAAAAATCTTCTGTTGAAATCAGAATTTTGCAGTGGGGGTGTATGTCTATTATGTTCCTAAATAAGGTAGACTAAAAACATTTATGTTTTTAATATGCCAAAGAGATAATTAAAATTTGGAAAAGACTGCTACTTTATGTTTCTAACATCACATAAGTGATTTATACAAGTATTTGGACTTTGTGTGTGTGAGGAACAATCTCAGGCATATAGGCACTAATCAGACGCTTTCTTTTTTTTCATTCAACCTCATTTACAAAATAACCATTAACTCTTTTCATATAGACAGATAACCGCATTTTTCACTCAAAATGATGGTTAAAAATAAATCTTCTAGTCTGACAGAAGAAATGCTTGAGAAATGTTTACTTGTTCTCCCAGTTAGGCAGTATGTGATGTCCAAAAGAGCTGACTCACAAAGCAAAAGGCCTTTATCTGAAAGTTTGAAGAAAACAAATTTTATTTTATTTAGCACTTTTCCATGGAAATTTCGTTGTCCTCTGACCCTATTCTCAGCAAACTACTGAACAAACTTGTTGAAACTTTCCAGAGAAATTCAGCCTGAGGCAGACATTTGGTGTTTAAATTGCAAGCCATCCAGTTAAAGTTTAGACAGGTGTCTGAAAATAGAATTTTAAAGTAGAAAACATAAGGTAAATTGGTAAACTGTGCTACTGGCACCAATGGTAATCTGCAAATAGTTAAATGTCTGGAACTCAAAAATATGTAGCATAGTTCTCTAGGTTTGCATGACTAATAAAATGCATGCCTTCAAATGGCAGATCTTAGCATTAGTTTTTAATCATCAAATTAAATAGGGACAGACCAAAGGGTTGGATCACTACTGTCCGACTGTCATTCACTAGCAAATCTGTAGGATTTTTTGGTATTTTGCTGAGAAGTCAATGGTTCCAGAATGTAGGCAATTTTAAATATCCAGATGCCTGCTCGCACAGAAAACATTACACTTTTCCCTACTAATACTTTTTTCCATGGAAGGAATTTCTATGGCAGATGCTGAGCTGCCTTGAAGAATTATGAATGAAGAGAAAGAGAGCTGTGAAATGTAAAGTGGTTGTCAACACTGCAGAAGTTTGCGAACTTATACATTGGAAAGTGCATGACAAAGAAAAAGTTATACTGTGGAAGGATGGAGAACACATGATCTCATATGTATCAAAATGTAAACTGATGCCAGTTCTTTGCTGTTCAAAGAGGAACACTAAAATTACGAAGATTTCCCTTTTTTTTTAACTAACTTTTTTTTCTAAACTATGAGTGAGAGTGAGATTTAGTGGCTAGAACCTGTGAGGGAAAGCAGTAATCAAACACTGAGCTGATATGTAGCATGTGCAATTCAAAGTAGGATTTTTAGGGATTTATAACTTTAAACTTTTTTCAACATTTTTCTTTAAGTCAAGACAAAGAATCATCCACATCATTTAATTTAAAAAAAATAAAAACAGTTTCACTAAGAGCTTGAGAAATGACTGAAATCCATGGAAGCTACTGAATACATCACCTACTGAAAAATAGGACCAGGTTGACTTAGGTAGTGAAGCTGAGATTCATCATATACCACCTTTTCAGTACCTCAGCCTTAACTTAAAAGCCTTATGCCCCCTAATTTAGAATGAGGTGTGCCTCATAACAGTACGGAGCTTTAAAAGGGCCCAATATATATTGAAAATCTTGAATGAAGTGTACAGTAGGAAGGTAATGCTTTGACTGATTAGAATGAAAGGCAAAAAAAACCCCAAAAACCCCAACTGAATCCCCATGTAAAGCTGATGAATCAAGAATTATACCTTAGAATACATATTTTCTGTTCTAAAAGTAATTGCAATAATTTTCTTGGATTTCCTTGTTTTTTCTTCATTTTTCCCTCTCTTTCTTAATTTGCCTATAGACTAAATACATTTTTATTTCTACAATATGCTGGAGTTTGTTATAAGGGCTAGAATCCCAAATCTGTATCCCAGATAGGTGTTTGATATACATTTGTGTATATTTGGCCTAATCGTTCTGTGTGAGTTTGTGTTTGTTGAACTCTCTTGGCACAGATATTGATTTTGGAAAGAACAGAAAGTCGTTACTGCTTTTTACTGTTGAACACTTTACAATGAGAACTAATCCAGATGTCAAAACATACCTGAAGTCACTAACATGCCTTTGGATAACTTGCTCAAAAAAGAATTGCTGGCACACAAGAATCTACTTCAAAGCCTGTGGAAACTAATAGAAAGGCTTCTTCTGACTTAACTTGAATCCTGATCCAACATCAACATAAGTTGATGGGCCAACTCACGCAAGTAAGTGTTACAGGATCAGACCTTGTAGGAGTATTTATTATTATAAATGCAGTGTAAATAGATCTACTTTTGATGTCTTACAGGAAGAATGAAGGTGGTAGAAGGATTATTTTTAAGTCAAAACTTAATTACATCCTGTCCAAATACAACCCAATTCCTATTAAGAAACATTTGTTTCCAATGAATAGACAAACCATTGTTTGTGAAATATTTATTACTGATTCGTACTTTTTTAAAATCACAGTTGCTAGAAATAGCTGCATTAACTTGGCCTTTATCTGAATTCCTTTGTGCTTACTGTTATCCTATTAATCTAGCTTCACAGGTCATTTTTATTTAAAGTATGACTCTACAGTCAGACATTACAGTTAGATGTGTACTAGTTAGGGCCTGGTTATAGGTCTAAAATATTAAAATGGTCTCTAGGTATAGTACTGGGCTGAGCCAGCTAGCCCAATTGGGCATGGTTTGGAAGTTAACACAGATCAGGATTGATTCCCAGTAAGTCGTTTGTAGGCATCCAGTATGATCTGGAGGCTGAGAGTTTAACAGCAGAAGTACAGGTCACCTGATGGCAGCTGGCCACAGTGCTTGAGAATGGCCCCACGCAGATCTCACTTGCTAGGGCAGACACAGCTAACAGTGCTATCAAGTGATACCTCATCAGACTTGGTCCTAGGTAAGAAATGCAGAACGTCCATAAGAAATCATGGAGGATTTGATGGGAGAGGAGAGGGGGGAGAAACTTCCTCTTGAGTCATTTATGCTTTGTTTCTATTTATCTGCCTGTTGTGGTTTAACCTCAGTCAGCAACTGTGACGGTGTGCTCCCCCGCCCAACCTGACCTTTATCTCCTGTAACCCTGCTTAAATGATAACTACCAGGGGCAGTCGTTAATGGATGCTGCTGGTGATACTTTGCCCATTAACAAAGTGGATTCGGAAGCCAGATAACAACACAATAGCCCTTGGTTATTGTGAGAAATACGCCCACCTAACCACGGTTATCAGTATGTAAATATGACTATGAGTCAATCATCTTACTCCTATAAATAGTGAGCAGCCCAAGAGCCCTTTGAGCTCTCCTGCATGGCAGAGGGCTGCACGCCAGGATCTCCCCTTGAGTAGGGATGCCTCTCAAGGTTACTCCTCGAGGTTGAGAGATTCCTTGCTGCAACAGAT
>NW_008796041.1:3331485-3333604 GCF_000699145.1 Aptenodytes forsteri | reverse complement strand
AAATCCAAAACACAGCACTGTACCAGCTACTAGGAAGAAAATTAACTCTATCCCTGCCGAAACCAGGACACTGCCAAATGCAGGTCCACACCATAATTTGCAGCAGAGCATGTGCTGTGCAAGCAGTTGCTATAAGCACAAAAGCATCCAAATTTGTCAGTAAAGGAGATAACTTCCATTAGCAGGCATGCACTGAGCTCACTTTGCATCTGGAGCTTATCAGACTTTACAAGAAAGTTATGTGTCGTATTTAACCTACAAGATAGTGATTGATCTTCATAGCTGAAATCTCAGGGGACAGTTTTGTGAAAGATGACAGCATGAAAGTCAGTAGTCCAGCTTTTCTTTAAATGCATTTAAGTGGGAAATAATTCCACTAGACAAGTCTCTGATCTCAGTCAAACTGTTGGAAATCTGGAACACCAGATATCTTGCTGATAAACATCAGCTGTGTTATTCTAATTTATCAAGGAGTAATGGGATAATGATTGCCCCTAGAAGAGGCTACACGATGTCATGATCCAGAGAATAAAGAAACAGAAAAGCATAAGGGTTTGCAGATTATCCTACATAAAGCTTAGCAAATGTATCACCATATTCTGAAGTAAGTCTGTGTCATACTGTCTAACAGCAAATACATATTTTGTTGTGAAAAATGCACAAATTCATCCAGAATGTCTTCCTTGGAAAGAAAAGATGAAGATTAATTACTATAAATTGTGATAACTTAAAGTGGCAGAACACAGAAATCCGTAGAGTTGAAAACTTTCTCTGGGTTTTCTGCAAATGATGAAAACTTTGCTCCATAGTAACATTTGGCAAAAGTCAGTGGAACTGTTTCAGCACCTGAAATTGAGCATTTCTTTATCCACAGGAGTATAGGAGTTCTTATGGCAAGTCCTGTCTCGCCTGTTTCCTTGTATCACAGCAGAATGGATCCAAAGTCCAAACCTACATGATACCACACCTGCTGGCAACAGACGAGGTACACCTTTCACAAAGGGGGAAAAGGATCTTTCCACAGGAGTTAGCAGGGCTAATTGAAAGAGCTTTAAACTAGATTTGAAGGGGGAAAGGGATAAAATCAGGCTCACTAGAGATAAGCCTGGGGGCAGCATGCCAATGTTTGAGGGGCAGTGTGCTAGCAAGGTCCTTCAGTCTGCCATCTCAGTGGAGGTAGGGGATGGAGATCTATGCAGCAACAAAGACGCAAGGGTTATGGATGTGTTAGAAACCATGGAAGTGCCTGAGAATGGTCAAGTAGCAATTAGGGTTTCTCCCCCAAAAAAGGTGGGGGGATCAATAGCCCAATTGAAGTACATCTGCACCAATGCATGCAGCATAGGCAACAAACAGGAGGAGCTGGAAGCCATTGTGCAGCAGGAAAACTATGATATAGTTGCCATCACAGAAACATGGTGGGATGAGGCACACAACTGGAGTACTGCAATGGATGGCTATAAACTCTTCAGAAGGGATAGTCAAGGAAGGGGAGACGGTGGGGTAGCCCTGTATGTTAGGGAGTGGTTTGATTGTCTAGAACTTAATGATGGTGATGATAGAGTTGAGTGTTTATGGGTAAGAATCAGGGGGAAGGCCAACAAGGCAAATATCATGGTGGGAGTGTGTCATAGACCACCCAACCAGGATGAAGAGGCAGATGAAATATTCTGTAAGCAGCTGGGAGAAGTCTCACAATTGCTAGCCCTTGTTCTCATGGAGGGACTTCAACTTCCCAGAGGTCTGCTGGAAATACAATACAGCAGAGAAGAAACAGTCTAGGAGGTTCCTGGAGTGTGTGGAAGACAACTTCCTGACACAGCTGGTGAGTGAGCCAGCTAGGGAAGGCGCCCCACTGGACATGTTTTTTGTGAGCAGAGAAGGACTTGTGGGTGATGTGATGGTCGGAGGCCGTCTTGGGCATAGTGATCACAAAATGATAAGAGTTTTCGATTCTTGGAGAAGTAAGAAGGGGGGTCAGCAGAAATGCTACCTTGGACTTCCGGAGGGCAGACTTTGGCCTGTTTAGGAGACTGGTTGACAGAGTCCCTGGGGAGGCAGTCCTGAAGGGCAAAGGAGTCCAGGAAGGCTGGACGTTCTTCAAGAAGGAAATCTTAAA
>NW_008796041.1:3281231-3326990 GCF_000699145.1 Aptenodytes forsteri | reverse complement strand
ATAGGATGAGAGGAAATAGCCTCAAGTTGCATCAGGGGAGGTTTAGATTGGATATTAGGAAAAATTTCTTCACCGAAAGTGTTGTCAAGCATTGGACCAGGCTGTCCAAGGAAGTGGTGGAGTCACCATCCCTGGAGGTATTCAAAAGACGAGTAGACGTGGCGGACATGGACATGGTTTAGTGGTGGACTTGGCAATGTTAGGTTAAGACCTGATGATCTTAAAGGTCTTTTCCAACCTAAATTATTCTATGATTCTGTGCCTCCCAACCTCCAACCTAAATTATTCTATGATTCTGTGACCTCCCAACCCTGTGTGTGCTTCCAGCAGAGAGTCCTAAACTCAGATGCAAGTGCCATATATAAAGTCCTTTTCAGTAGGACTTATTATTATTACTAATATTTACTTAGTATTGTAAGTAAATATCACATACTTAAGGATATTTGCAGATGGATGAACCCATTTTGTTAAAGACAGGTTGATGATTCGCATGTTGAGCCATCCTCTGATCTTCCTTCTTAAATGTATGTGGACTGAACAATTTTAAACGATTCAGCACTAAAGATCTGGCTTCGCATTTATTTTTACTCCCCTCCTTTTTTTTTTCTTTCCTTTTTATTTTAGCAATCTTTGGGTGGTTTGAATACACAATATTTACTTTCCCAATCTTTTCAGTAGGAAAAACAAATTCAAGAGTGTAGCTTAAGAGCTACTGACAGGGATAGATTGTCAAATTGTAGGACTGAAATTGCCAGGTTTTGAAAAGTTTTGTTCATGTGTTTCAAGAAAGCAAGCTAATCTCCCTTTTATATAGCAAGGTGGGGTAATGTTTGCATATTACATTTTTCAACTTGTTTCTCCACTAAGACTCTTAATAATGGATGAACTTTCAGGTTATGAAATATTGATTCAAAACCCAAGGATTTCTAGAGTCCGAAAGCTTCAGTTTTGATCTTGTTCTCCAGACATATCTCAGATTTCCTTTTTTCCATTTTTAAATCTGGTCCCATAATGAAAGAATCCATCTGCTTTTTGTTTTCATACCTTCTTATGTTTGTTAAAGCATGGGAATAATCCAGGTTTCACATGTTTTAATTATATATTGAGGATATAATGTTTTCTGAGGATGAAAAACATAGCCTTCTAGTGGTGCTTAGGACTATGGCAGATGTATTGTTTCAGTTTGATAAAACGAGGTTGTTTGCTTCTGGCATTTAAATTGCACCACATGCAGAATATGATGTTCTAATTGTTGAACTTCTTATTAAAATTATTAATACTGATCCCAAATAACTCAGCTGCATATATAGTGATTTTTCTGGGTTTTTTTCTTCTCCAGTTGTTCCTGAATGCTTAAGTGCAATTAGACAGGATATGACCATATTCTAAGAAACAACCTGTCTTTTAAATTGGTCAAAGGTATCTCAGAGAAGTGGATATTTATGCAGAATTTTGATTGCAAAAAAGAGAACAATGTATGGGAAATGCAGCTAAAATATAAGTTTGGCTAGAGTGCTCACATGAACTTGAACTCACACTGACAAAGGGTTAAGGATCATTAAGGTGCCACTGCCAGTGGCTGGCTTACTGAGTAGCATTATTGCTATTCACTTGAGCATTTGTGTATCTTATACGCTGAACAGAAAGAGTACCGGATTGATACAGTTAATATTCTGAACAAGAAACACCTGAGCTACCCCATAGGACACGCTGTAGAAACCCATTCAACACTTGTGTGTGTGCACTGTTTTTTGTAGATATACAAGAGGTGTGTATATCACACAGTGACATCTACAAACTTATGTAATAGTCTTATGTTTTTAAGCTTTTTACCTACATACTAAGAGCTTGATGTGGAAAGTTTCCTACTTGAATCTCTTCCATCGCAGGAAACTCTACTAACCAGCAGGTAAGAGGCAAGGCTGAAAGATTATTTCTTGAAGTGGGACAACTCTGCTGTGGATCTTGCCATGTTCAAACATGAGAAATCTAAACAGAGGGGCTGAATTCAGAACATTCTCTTTGGGGAGATCTGAGTGCTAAGATACTATTCATAAACTCTGTGTTAAAGCATCACCAGACAAAATGTGTAAAGTGTACAAAGGGTTGTACTGAGCATTGGATTCCCTTTCCCAGGACATGTACAACCCCTTGGACTCAAGAACTTGTATTCCACCCAAGCTACATATTAGGGTTATAAGTGCCTGTCTGGATCTCAACCCTAACCTGAGAATATAATGTTATTAGCTTGAGCCTGTGGTGCCTTGAGTTCTCTGCCAGATCCTCCTCCTTTTCCATTCCAAACACACGAATGACACATGCGTACTTTCTGTGGTTTGGCAGCAATTTCCGTCTGAATCTGAGCCAGGCACATAAACCGTGCCTAAGACACCTCCATATGCCACTGATTACCTGGCTCATTGCCAGCTGGACTCCAGCCTCAAAACTATTGAGATGGTTGCGAGGAGTGAAGGTATCCCGCCTCGGTGCGGGTGTGGTGCTCAGGATTGTTGTCAATTCTGAAGTATAATCTTAGTCCCATTGTAATTAGCAATAAAACTTCCATTGTGTCAATGAGATCAAAATTACCCATGCAACACCAAGGAGTGACAGATAAGAATCCATCAGCTTGGGTTTTGAATTGTTGCTATATCATTTATAATGAAGTGGCTCAAGGCTGATGGGCATAAATTAGATTTTTAATTGTTTTATGCATTCTGTAAGGTAACTCAAAAATTCAGGATAAATTCCTCCTTTTCTTAAAGCACCGCAAACACTAATCTCCATTTTAATGTACTTTATCATTGTTAATAATAATAATATGTTGCATGTACAAAGTAAGGAATGGGAAGAAAATTAGAAAAGGTGAAGACATATGAAGAGTGACTTTACCTTTTAGTGAACTCTGTTTCATCAACTTCAGTTATACAGCTGTCCTTGGGCCTATTTCAATGCAGAGAAGTGAAGTAATATTGCTAGATGGCTGTAAACCTCAGGGAAATCCTCTATTAAGGGAATGATGGCCTTTAAGGGGATATCAGGCTTTATTGTTTCTCTGTTTCTTTGAACACCGTGTTCTTGAACTCTGAAGTAGCATTAGCATCCAGGATTGTAGTCCCTACACCAGCATTGGCTAGATAATTTGGTTATTCTTTATAGATATGTATTATAATATTCTGTTGAATTTTCATTTCAGGAGAATTATTTTTCTGTTTCAAAATTAGTCCAGTGGAAAAAGAGAAACATTTCCAAAGGCTTGAACCTTGAGGGAGAGGGCAAAGAGTTAGGGCTTCTGCAATCAACCTTGACAGTGCCGCCCTAGCCGATAGGAGATAAAAGTCAAGAGCCTGTCTAGACCAATTCAGAGGACAGAAAGGCAAAGTTTTCTTCCCAAAATGGTAATTCAGACAAAAAATAATTTATATTTCCATTTTCCACATCCCAGGCTAATGCCTCTCACCTTGAAATACAGGGACTTCAAATGTCTTCACAACAATCTGTTGAAAAACAGGTTTTAGCTTTAAAATTATTTCTGTTACTTGTTTTTGGGTTTGGTTTTTTTTTTAACTGTAGGTATTCTTACATGTCAAACATTTTCCACATCTAAATAAAGGATTTGATGTTAACTTTGCACACTGCTTAAATTCTTTATGCATTTCAGGTCATCCAGTTATTTCTTTAGCATGGATATCTTTATAATACAATACATAATGCATAAATGCAATGTTTATTACTAGACCTAGATCAAAATCCAGATTTTAGTGTTAGTGCCAAATACCAGAGATGTCCACAATTTCAACTCACAGCTGTACAATTTGAAATCCAATGAGGTATTCATCAGATTAGGAACACGTAAGTATAACCCTGAAACTCAAACTCAAAAGGATACAACCTGGCATAAGCAGTTTATCTGAAAACAAAAACAGGAAAAAAACCCACACACAAAGCGCTTAACTATACAACTTACCCTCAGGTTTGTATGCATGATTATTTTTCAACTGTCCATGGCTGAACTTTCTGAGATTCTTCTGTAGACAACGTCCTGTGAATAAACTTTTAACTCAGGTAGAAATAAACCCAAATGGCTGAGCATTAGAAATGAACAAACAATCAAATATTTCCACCTGGGTCAACCTTACCCTGCACAGTGCAGCAAGCAGTCATTTTACTTCCTTCCAGAAAAATGTATCAAGCAGAAAATAGCCTGTGGGTTTAAGTTTGGAGGAAGAGGCAAAGAAAAAAACCCATTGTTTTAATTTATTCCCTTTTTTCAAACTAAAAATAAAAGAAAAGAAAAAGAAAATGTGGCTCAGAGTGAAATTTTCAAAGACACATCAAGGAGCTGGAAATCTCATCCAGACTGCACCCAAAAATTTTCTTTCACTCAAAGTGCAAATAGTTCTTTGCCTTGACTCCCAAATTCACCAAGGTCATAATTCTGTCCATACATGGTAATGCAGACCCAGTTGAAGTTTCATGAACATATTTTTATTTATTTATTTTAGTTGAACTTGTGTCCCACCTGATTTTCTCCACATATTCTCAACAATAAATGGCTTATAACCAAAGACACCAATTTTATACTGTATATTTGCTGTAAAATCACATTTATGTAAATACTGACTTCACACATTCAACGTAAAAATGGAGTTGATATCTTGCAGACAAGAAGGTCAAGAGCATAGGCTGTCTGGAGGGCTGCCTTCGGGTAAGAAAATCAATTAAGTAAGGTTAGTTTAAATTTTACTCCCTTTTCAAAAGCTTATCAACTAAAGGATGAGCTTTGTTATTTATATTCCAGCCAGTGGCAGGAAAAGGCAGGGGCAGCATTGCCTGAGGGAAATTTCAGGAACCTCAGCCCCAGAAGAAATCTGCATGGACCTCTCTTGCCCTCTGCCTTTCATTTCTGTAACCCTCTTTACTGAAGAAGGCTTAAGTGAATCATTGCAAAACCTGTCCAGCCAAGGGATAAAAAGGAAAAACTCTTTTGTACTTCCATTCCACTGTCCATCTTTAAGGTCCTTGAGGGCATCAACAATTTTTAATGTCCCTTCCCAGGCCCCTGGGACTCCCCTTACCCTGCCCATGTCCCAGGACCCCATTCCAGACCCCCCAGGGCTGTCAGTCCCTGCCCCAGCGAGATCGCAGGATGCCGCCTCCAGCCCTGCCACAGCCCTGCCCTGCCCAGCCATGGGCCATGCCAAGCCAGGCCCACATGCAGGCCGATGTCCCATCCCTGTCCCCAGGGAGATGCCCGATGCCCGGGGATGGGGCTGTCCTGGCTTCCCCCCTGGCCTGCCTGGCTCCTGGCTCTGCTACCTTCGGGAGTCCCTGCCACCCCCCAGCCCAGTGAGCTGCTGCCGCCACAGTGCTCTGACACCATGTGTCCATGAAAAGGCCTAGTGCCGATTTAGAAATAGAAATGTGACAGCTAGAAGCTAACATTTCTGTTTTACAGGTGTCAAAACACAGGATAGGGCTCTAAGCAACCTGATCGAGTTGAAGATGTCCCTGCCCATGGCAGGGGGGTTGGACTAGATGACCTTTAGAGGTCCCTTCCAACCCAAACTATTCTATGATTCTGTGATTCTATGATTTTATTGTTGGTTCTGGTAAGAAATGTGGTTTTACAGTCTGTTTTGAATATAAAAGACACCAGGGAGGTGCCTCCACTACTTAAACTGTTAGCTTCCCTTGGTCTCACTACTGTCAGACAAGCATTTCACTCATAGAGCATTTCCTTATGAAGAAAGAAGTGGATGCCTCCATATAACCATATTATTTTTTCTTTTTGCCGGAATTGAAAATTTGATTTATGGTTTGGCTTATATTTCTATTTTTTTATGGGAATTTTCTCCAGCTCCCTTCTAATGTTTGACTTATAAGGATGTTTTGCTACATTATTGTCCCAACTTGCACTACATGGCCCACCACTGTAGTATTTCAGAAGCAACACAAGCAGTAACCACCTGTCCTGTCTGTTCTGAATGGTCATTCCCAAGTTTGAAGGGCATTCAGCAACTTGATGAAGCTAAACTTTTTGATTAGAAAATTTCAGAATAAGCATCATTGTTAAAATTATCAGCTTCCTCTGGGAACCAAGCTGCAGGCTGGCTTTAAGGTTTCCTGCAATAAAATGCACAACGAACTCATTGTCCTGGCTGCCAAACGCCAATGTGAGGCCCTTGACAGCATGATGATATCAAACCTCCAAATAAAAAGCAATTCTCCTAGCAGACTGTAGCTTCCGGCAATGTACATAGCTTGATACAGTCATTAGTTTTTATGCAGTTTTAGAGCAAACGTTTTACTAGGAACCCAATTTTCTTCTGACTGAAGAGACTATTAGGCACCCCAAGCATGACAAGTGTCAAGAGCTCCTTCCAACTGAAACATGCCATTGACAGAAGGTGATTTGCTATCAAAGCTATATACATATACTTTGTTTGCTTTGTTTGAGCATTAAAAAAAAAGGAAAAAAGAGAAGTATCTTAGCTTATCTCTTATGATCTCCTCTACCATTTATGGTTAATATTCGTCTTAAAAGTTTGCAAAAGGGGCCCCTTTAAAGGCTATATCCAAAGGACGCTTTGATTTTTGAATAGGTAACAGCCTTGAGTTTTGCATTATGCAAGGACAGCTGGCAAAGCATGCGGGCTGTGAAATAAGCAGGAGGCTTGAAAAAATCCATCCTGAAAGAGAAAACAAGGTTAGGAGCAATGAGCTGTGACTGACTAGAGCTGTGGGAGCTTGGAAACCTTCCCCCCAAATGCAAATGCTTTAGGTTACTTATCTGAACTGTCTGTTGAAAGAAATTGCGTTCTGCAACAGCATGAAATGAGGGAAAATGAAACTCGGTCCTATCCTTTACTGTTCTGCAATGCCCAGCATCCATTCCCAAAGAAAGTGCTCAACTTGCAAATGCAAATTAATTTCTACTGGAGGGGTACATACTGTACTGAAATATAAAATAAGATGTATTCTGCTCTTTTAATGTCAAGGTATTCTTCATACAGAGAATTTTTTTTTCTTCTCAATGTAGACAACATAATCTACTCTCAGATACAAAAATGTCATGGATGGCTCCAGAACTCCAGAGTTCTGGCCCTGTGGGATATTGGGCTCCAATAGTGTTGCCTCAGAAGAGGCATTTTAGCACTGCACAATATACAGGAGTTTCTGTTTGTTGTGCCAGTCTCAGAAGCCAAAATTAGATCAGATAACTATTTCTCCAAAGGAGGCTTTTCTTTCTGTAGTCTATTCAGTCATTAAAATGACCCAAACTTCAAACTTTTTTTTTTCTAGAGTTTTTCTAGAGAATGTCTTTGCTCTTCCTATTTCTATCACTCCATTTATTGTGAACTATTTCTCCCTGAGCTTTATGAGGTCTCTGAGACCTATCAACAATTTCTCATATAAACTTGCTGAGGATGAAAAAGGAAAAGAGGAGATTGTCATACCCATTATCTTTATGAAGTATATCCTAGAGATATAGTGTACAAAAACAACAATACGTAAAAACAAACAAAAAAAACCAAACAAAAAACCCTGACACCACATTCATTAAGGAATAGATAGCAAAGATGGATTTAATGCAAATGTAGTCAAAAGTCTCAAATCTTCAATGTTTTTAAATATTTTGTCAGTAATCTGACAGATAACAGACTAAGAGACACTGTTTCTCTTTCTTGTGGAGATTGTATTGATCACCTCAGCCTACTCTAGCACTGTTGGTGTTAGTTCCATTAACATTGTAGTCCTCATTAAAAAATTGCATTACAAGCAGACAAGCTAACCTCACAACAAATTAGGTGGAATGGGCAAAGATGTAACACACCTGAAATGAAAATCAACCCTGATAGATTAATGGAATGCCAGCATAAAATATCAAACAAAACTAACTTAATTAACCTTCAAGGAATAGTAAACTGCAGGATGATTTAATGTGTTAAATAGCACGTTACCATTATTAAGCTCTGATGTTTTTCGGTGAGTGATCACTTACATGAACAATTATACAGAAGCCAGGATCTTCTTTATATATTGGTGTAATTCAGGCTTCTGTAATAAAGTTTATTTTGCAATTCATTCTATTAGTTTCAAAGTTACTTCTCAAGTTATGCTGCAAATAAATTATTTTTCAATGAGAGGTATATGATAAATCATTGTTCCTAGCAAGATTTAATTCATGGGAAAAAAAAAAAAAAATCCAGAAGTTGTCTTTGACTTGCTTGGGACATTTCTGGAGAATGCTAAGTATAATTCTCTGCAGTATCTGCACAGATGCTGTGACAAATAGTCACGATGAATAGACACAATATAGTCAGAAATCAAGAAGTTACAATACAGATGCCAAAGACGTATGTGAGCAGACGTTAAATGGTACACAGGGCCAGGACAAGGCCAAAAGGTGGAAGGATAAAGTACTGAACACAGGCATATATGGGAAGGTGCCGCTTTGAGCTTCTAACTCAACTAAATACTGAACTTAATTTGAGACAGGAGTTGCTGCTTCACACGGTGAGGTGTGATATAATTAGTGAAGTAATCAATTGCATTTTGTCTCAGAAGAGAATATCTTCTGACTTTTGCTGAATTTCTATCAGAACGTTTAATCTCTACAAAAGAAAAGGCTTTATATCATAAACCTCTGAAAAGATACAAACTTTTAAAAAGTTGTTTTAAAAGTGATTGTACTTTATATGAATGCTTTAAGGAAACCATGTGGAAAGATACATATTTATTAAGATGAGATTGATTAATCCCTACCGGAGCAGAACGGAAGTGGTAGATAGTGACAGTATTAAAAAATAAAATAAACCAACTATCCAAAGAAACATTTCATGGTTGAAAGACAAAGGCAATTTCTAAGTATTTTCCCATTGTTGGTCCAGGAATAGCGGAAGGACATGAACAAGGTAGATTAGACTTGATTGGATTACGTGATTTTGGAATATATAATGGACATTTGGAAAATATAAACACATAAAATTTGATAATGTTATTTTGTACTTAGTTAGGATAAAAGCTTGTCTACAAGAAGTCTGCCTTCAATCTGTGCAGTTTAATTGGAAGGAAAGATTTTTAAAATTCCTACAATATAGAAATGTGTATTTAAAGAAGACCTGGAATTTCATGGAATAGTTTTAGTTTAATTTCACAGTATGGTAAAAGCCAAATTTTTCTCTTAAATGCAGTTTCTGTTTAATTCAATAGGGTCCATAGGCACATTCCCAAAAACAAATTCTGACAATTAGAACGATTGTTTGTCTGTTAATGTCTATTAAAAGTACCAGGCAATTGCAAGCCAAATGGCTAACCGTTATGAGGATTTTGTATATTCAGTTAGAAAAGGTTTCAAAAGAGCTGTTTGAAAGAAAATATCCTGCACAGTATAAAAAATCATGAAAAATTATCAGTATTAGAATTTTAGCTTATGGAACAGTGCACCAGAATATTCACATTGTAACCTATACACTTGGTAATATCTTCTACTTTAGTGAAAAAAGTCCAAGAGAAACTACACTTGCAGTAATGTAGACACACTGGCTGCTGCATTGCTCCTCTCCATAAAATTCACTGCAACCCACATGTTGATCTGATGGTGATCTCATGGCCACTGATTAGGTGAGAACCACATCTACAGAAACCTGAAAAATAGTTTCTTCATTACTGAACAGAAACTCAATATCTTCCTTCAGAGCCTGATCTGTCTTTTTCTTTAAGTATCTGAAAAAGAGTGTCCAAACTGTTAGCTGATTTTTTTTCTATCAAGTTTCTTTTTAGTTTTATGATCTTGGGAGCTGAATGCTCATGTCTACAGTTCCAAAGGTCAAACCTTACGTATGTGATTTCCTAGTGTTCAAACTCTTCCTATTAATAAGAATGCACCACAGATTTAAGCAGTTAAGTAAGCAGAAGAGATGCGTTAGCATGAAAATATAAAGGCATATAATCCCAGCCTGCTGAGATACACTGATAGGTTTTCTCCTGCGTAGTCAGAGCAGCTGTTATAGAAAGAGGCAGATTTTTGTGAATGGGAAGGCAAAATTTATTGATGTGTTCTGTATTAAGAACAAATATTGTTCTGTATGAAGAACAAATACGATTTTTTTTGACACTCAAGTCTATTAGCTACATTTTGCTAAGTATATATAATGCTCCTCCATTTTTCAGAAAGTTATAAAAAAACTTATAACAAGTTTATAGTCTCTGTTAAAAAAAACAAAACATAAACAACAACAAAAAAGAAAAACAACCAACACCAAGATATCCATCTACATCTGTACAGAAAAGTTTTCAAAACTTGTCTAGGACATCACTGATAAGTTTATTCCTCTACCACCCCAAAAAGGGACACATTTTTAACACCATCAGTATTGTGATTCCCTCACTATTTATCATAGACATAAAAAACATAGCTGACTTTCTGAAGTAAATTAGTAAAATTGTGTATATCCCAAAGAGAGTCAAGGACCACTTTTATCCCCATACATGATGTGGGGACATCAACTAATCCAACCTGTATGGAAAGAAGTTCTAACACCTACAGGTGAGTTTCCCATGATCTACGGAAACTAGGGAAAATATCTTCCTTTGTTTACAAACATATTTTAACTACTGGAAAAGGCACTGCTTCAGGAATCGATAAATGCAAAACTGATTTCTGGTTAATATCATGCAAGAAAGCTAGAAACTACCACTACAGAAAAACATACGACTGGCAAATCAGATGAAGACCATAGGGGTATAGTGGAGTGCTTTAAAAGTGGTTTTGGAGATTTCATTATTGTATCACTTGAAGACAGGAAGGAAGTAACAACAAAGAGTGTCTTCTTGTTTTGATCTTTTTTTAGATTCCTTTCTTTCTGTCCCTTTTTCTCTCTCAATACCCTTTTGATAAAAAAATGTTTCCACAGTCCATGAGCTACTCATAGTGTGTACAGCTTGTGCAATGGAGCTTATATCAAGAAAAGACTCGCATTCAAAATTATTTATCCTAGTTATGACTCCACCTATTCTTTTGTATGTGACTCTTCCTAGTCCTTTGTATTCACGTAGACTCCCTCTTCACAATGTCAGCCAGCAAAGCTCAGTAATAATGCAAATGATAGTCAGCTTTCCTGGATACATAGCCGATGAGTGGTGTTTCAACCTTTCACTCTGGAGGAAAGCCACGTATAAACATATCCTGAATTTGCTTCTAAATTTTTCACCTTTCACATGGGACTGACCTTAAAATCACAGCCCATCATGAATTGAGTATTTGCATTCACCTGTCCCTTTGTCATGCTGGTCTGTTGATTGTCCTGCACTGTCACAACAGTAAGGAAAGAGGCAATATTGTAGGAACCCAGGAGCTTAATGCCTTCCTAGGACAAAAGCAATTTGCTGCTCCAACAGTGAACTCCACTAACATTCCACCAATTTTAGAGTTATTTTCCAGGTGATGGGGATAATTTAAAGTATCAAACTGAGTGATTCAGATGTCAGGTATTTCCTTCACTCCACTGTGAAATGGAGTTTCAGTTCACATGCAGGTTCCTCTTTCTGCAGTAAGAAATAATTCTTACAGTAACAGTTCAGTGAGCAGAGACAAATATTTTACATTTTGCAAGTTATATAGATTTCTGTATTCTTTAAAGTACTTGCTTCCCTGAGAAGAAATTCTCCTAAGTAATGATTGGAAGATCACTCAGGCTAGGCACAAAGAAATTATTTAAAGGTTACATCCTTTCTTTGAGAGGATGCTGTAAAGAGTGAGAGAATATAAACTAATGTGGAGATGATCACTCCTGGAAGGGTGACGTGCGAGAATGTGTTTTTCTTTCCCAATTTAAACTTAAAAATTTGCAGAAGACAGGAGAGGCCAGTGCTTCCAGCCCCTGGCTTTTCCTTGGCCCTGTTGAATGCATGCTGGCTAGTACATTGTTGATTCTTAATTTAGCGTTTACAGCCCAGAACCACAGCGAAAGGTCTGCATTTTTTTCTTGACTCGGTGTGCTACCTTGGGCAGATCCCTTATATGGTGTCTCTCTGTCCTTCTGCTGAAGGATGAGAACTACGTGCTTGGACAAATATTAATGATGTATAGCAGTTAATCTAAATCATGCTGTAAAATTCTTTAGAAGAAATTGTGTATTCACCCCACCACACCGGTTTCCTGTAAGGAGTGTCATCTCTTCAAGGGCATGACTCAAATTGGTATGGTGTTCAAGGTCATATGGTACTCTGCACTTCTTGCACTGGCTGGACTACTCTATTTTTAAGGAAAACCAGCACATATTGGACACCTGCAGGAATATAACATTGCTGCTGCCTTACATACTAGCTCACCGAACCCAGTAGCTTCTCCCAGGCAGTACTTCCTGCTCCATTGAATTCCCCTGGGTGCTGTGGGGAAGATGGGCCGAGGGGCTGCCATGTGGCTCAACTGACAGGTGGTAACATGCCGCAGGCAATGTGCCGCACAGCTGAGCCAGAGCTGGGGCTCTTTCTGCCTTGCAAGGAAATGAGCCCCAGCTCCTTGTCCCTGGGCAAGGCACGGGCTCCCAGCTTCTACTGGACTTAGAGCTGGGTTCCCATGGCTTTCCTGCACATGAACGGGAGGATAGACTGTGCTTTCATGCTGGTTCTGGGGCTTCAGCTAACCTCATAAAGTTAGGCTTGGCATCTTGGTGATATACTGCAATTTGTAGTAAAATCCATGTAACCTAAGGCTATGAACACAGACTTTCACAGGTGGTGTTTAAGCACCTCTTGTTTTAATCTTAGTCTATTAATTTGCCAACAGAGGTTTTTCATAAGTTTTATTCATCTATAGGAGTCTCCTTCATCTCCTCAAAGTGACAGCTTCTATTTATATATCATTTCCAAAATAATTCATGTTTTAAATGATGCATATATTAGAAGAGGTAAGAACAGTAAAGAGCTAGCTTCTTTATGTTTTTCAAAATATTTAGCTAGTGACCTTCCAGAGACTCTCATTTCATCGATAAATTATTTCATCAATAACTCTTAGAAGTTTAAAGATAAGTCCATGCTGTAGATAAGTCCTGTGTAAGAGGCAATAGAGTTACAGAGGGATTTAGAGTACATTTTAAAACTAGTTGTCTTTGTTAACTTTGGTATAGGAGTGAAAAAATACCAACCTCAGGAACATAGTTTCTTGATTTAAAAGGCAGCTATGTCATTCAGATCAAACCAATTTAAATTGGTTGAGCCTTCTGTCTCTCTTTTAATTAAAAATATCAGTAGACTTCATAGGCTGATGAACATTGGCAATTCACTCATTCAAGTTATTACCATTAATAGCAATATCTTCCCTTCACAAATTGTTATTAAATGTGCCTGGGGATCTTGAGACCAACTGTGTAGCTAGAGGGAAGGATCCTGTCCTGGCTGCACACATGCCGATCACTGGAGGTGTCCCTTCCGCAGAACGTGCTTTCTGAGGCAAGGGATGTTAATACAGGAGCAGCGACAGTTGTATAGCCATGAGTCATCCCCACCTCAGGAGTCTAAAGTCAAAGCTGCCAGACACACTGATGAAGAGGAAAAATGAAAACTTCAGAAATTTAATATTCTAATCCAGAAGAGCAAAGTACTGTTCATGTTTGCCCTCAGGACAAGGGACACTTCAGATTTTGCACAACTTTATTGAAAACTGTATCAGTAATTTCAAGTTACAGAAGTAATTTTAATTCAAGTATCAGTAAATTCACAGCTGAACAATACTTCAGATTTGGCCCGTCAGCCCCACATGAATACTGAGTTAAACTTTCTCAGAGCCCTTTTAAACCTTTACCTCCAGTGCTGTGCAGTTTTACAGCTTTTTTTTTTTTCCTTTTCAGAACTGAGCCTTTACATTTAAATTAGGAAAGACACTTATTTTTAATACACTACTCTACACTGTGACAATTTAGTGTTGAGAAAGTGATGAAAATAGCATAGGGCATTGGCTTTTATTAGAGAAAACCAGCAGCCTCAAAGCCTGGATGTGTTTTTCTGATGTACCAATTCAGAAAAGTATGCTCACTCCAGCTTAAACTTTCTGAAAGCAATTGAGATAGATCACATAAATGGAAAAAAGGTGTTAGGCTCTGTTTCAGTTGTTTTGTTTCTTCTACTCTTTTCCCCTCTGTTTCGCCTGTGCCTGGCCAGGGACAAGAAAAGTTCTTCAGGGAAGCTGTGATCTCTAGTGTTACAATTTCTAACTCCCTAGGGCTTAGTTTTGCTGTAGTACATATTTCCCTCATACTTTTGAAATATTTGAGGTATGTTTTCCCCTAAGATAATGCAGATCTTTTCCTGCTGTGGTTTATTTCAGGAAACCAATGTAAGGTGCTCATCTGCCTCTCTGACAGATACTCCTGACTGTTTTCTGGTGGGAATAGTAGATTAAGAAGGCAAAGAAGAATACTAAACACCATGAAATAATGGTTCAAATATGATCCAACTTGATTCAATACTTCCTGCACTAATTTCATGTCATTTGAAATAAGACAAAATAAAAATCCCTATTCTGCCCACTAAACAGTAGCATAAATTATATGAAGGCTTCCTAATAGGAAGTGATCGCCATCCCATGACCGTTCTTGTGGACCTTGTGCATCCTAGGATGTAGTGATCTGCACACACTTACTGTGTGGACATCTAAGAACTCCACTTAAACATGAACATGGCTTGCATTGACTTAAATGAAAAGTCAACATGAGTGCAGATTTCAGGACTAGGTTTGAGGAGGTCCATAGAAGAAAGAGTCATCAGTCTTTGAAAAGTTTCACGTCTACCCTTTCCTGTGTGAAAGAGGAGGATTCTGATGTACATCTTTCAAAAGAGATTACTAAATTACAAAAGACATTTCCCTCGTTGTTGGAATATTGAGAAGTTCTTGTTGCCTGCAATCAATATTTTGAAAACCAGCTTCTTTATTACATAGCTCCTTTTTGTATCTCTTCTGGCCTTTCACAAACAAGTTACGAATATATACCTGTTTGTTTGTCATAAGGCAATAGGAATGTGAGATACCTTTTAATTCTAACGTTCATTAAGACTTACAGTAAATAATGGGGAGGGGAATCTTAAGTGCTAATTCTATAATTGATTTTATAGGCTATGCAGTCACAGGAATAATAACTAACCTAAATATACATACCAGTTAAGGTCAGTAACAATTTTTATTAGCTGCAATTAAACCAATTAACAACAATAATTTAAATAAGTAAGTTCATCATGTGTGATCAGGTTCTGCCGCCATTCTTCACATGGATTTGTGTCCTTTCCTTCAGGAAGCCCTGTTACTATGGGACCAACTACACTACAGTTATTCACTGTTCAGCCTTACCTTGCATGGTAAAAAACAAGACAAATAATATTTAATCACTTTTGATATACAAATGTAGACACCTCTATACTGTAATGCAGGTTTTTAGAAACAATCACTGCTACTCTTACTAGGAAGCCTGTGAGGAGTAATAGGTTAAATAGTAGGAAAGTTTAGGAGACGCCCTAGCTGAAGATCCATGTGTCTGTTTAATTGTATAAACTTGTAAAGATTGATTGTGGAAGAAAGAAAAGAAAAGTGAGAAGAGCTGAAAAGATTCAGCTCTTTCTTAAATAGTAAAGAGTTACTGAACTCAGGTTAAAAAAAAAAGGTGTATTAGAGCAGCTCAATTCTTTCCATCTCTGCTGCCTGTACAATGAAAACCAGGCTTCAGTTCCCATTTGGGTATGAGGAATGGGACAGGAGCTCAGCCCCATGGTCCTCTGGTGGGAGCCAGCATCTTTGTAAGCAAAATTTCGAACTACTGGTTCTGAATGGTTAGATATTCATTCTTGGTTTTCAAGGTCAAAATATTTTTTGTTTAAAGTAGGGTCATTTTGCAAGTGCAGTGCCTGAACAGATCCCAGCACTGCAGAACTTGTAATGTGTCTCTACTCCAAAGAACTATGGTCTCTAGGGAATGAAGACAAACCTAGAGATGTCTTTCACAGGTGATGCATATTGTGAAGAATGGTATATTAATAGAAAATATTACCTCCACATGAGCCAGTTAACATCATTACAAACACACTGTGATTGCCTCAATCAGCCTCTTTTCATTACATTTCTGCTAGTTGATAGGCTCTGTTGAAAAAGTTTTTTCATACCTTGGAAAAAAGAAGTTGTAGCAGAGTTCAGAAATAACTTATAAATAAAATACTGAAGTGCCTAGGAACTATCAAAACTGAGTTAATTAAAACAAAGTTCAGTGAGCAAAAAATTTAGTTTCATCAAAAAAAAATTAAAAAATTGCAAAATCTCTTCTTTCCATATGGTTTAACATATCCTGTATCTAGGCTTGCTCAAAATGTGTCAAGAATTACTATTGTGGGCATATTATACAACTTGGCTGTTATGTGTTTAACGTTAGGAGAAGACAGGAAGACTCTCTGGGGATGAAAAGTGAACAAGAGCTTCACATTCTTTTGAGGGGCATCAACCAGAAGTCACAAGACATCTGAGAATATTCACACACACACACACAGCCTGCCCTGACATTAATAGTTTGAAAAGTCCAACTGCCATAAGTTAGAAAACACCACGATGAGGACAGACTTCCTCGCGTAGTGGCCGCTTTCAAAAAATGTTTGGCCCTCTGGCTCCAGTCAGGGATACAGGAACCCATTTGTACCAATTAGGGATCCTCATTGTGCTGAACCACAAAGAATTATAATTTACCTCTCTACTCGCTCAGAGACCTCTGCACCACACCCCAGTGTGTGCAATAAAGATATCCTCAGCTCTCACTGCATCTTGCCCCAGGTTCTCACCAACAAAGACGGTTAAACATAGTATGACATTTCACAGAAGTGTGGTGCAGTTCTTCCTAAACTTCTAACATGCTGTCCGCTGAAATGATGAACTTCCCACGCCTACCCCAAAATCCACTGACAGGAATTTTTTTTGAGGGATATTTGTATCACGTCCTCCATCCTGTTCTTGTCTTCAGACGTGGTAGAGAACAGGCTAGACTTCTCTGCTTCATTCTGCAGCCCAGCATCTACACTCACTCTCTCCAAGGAGTCTGAGACACCCTAATTAAACTTACATAAGTGTCTTCAAGATAATTTTACCAAAAGTTCACAGTCTCTCAGTTGCAATCTCTATTGTGTCTGCAGTGCAACACAAGTAAACCTGACATCATCTGGGTCCTGTTCAAACTGCAGCTCTCTGGATCTGCTTGGGAGCTAGCCTCATAAGTAGATATCAAACTTTTCAAACATGGATTGTAACCTGAAATATGCTGAGCTCCACACTGCTGCAATACCAGTTCTTTGCAGAACTAGCTAATTCAAAACTTGCTTGGATAAAACTGCATTGCAGCTACTTCTGTGAAA
Organism: Aptenodytes forsteri; assembly: GCF_000699145.1. Lineage (NCBI taxonomy): Eukaryota > Metazoa > Chordata > Aves > Sphenisciformes > Spheniscidae > Aptenodytes > Aptenodytes forsteri. Next base: position 3,309,608 of record NW_008796041.1, on the reverse strand, counting down.
TTCTTGAGTTACGGATAACCAGCTTTGGAAAGCTTTTCCTGTGACTGCAATATAGGCATACTTTGACATAACAGTGTTCTGCCACTTTCTGATCCACATAATCTATCCCAGCCTAATACTATTTTTAATCTTTAGTCATCATGCAAATGGATAGTGACAAAATTCATCAATACAATGAATCTTGCTACTGAGACTACAAAAAGACAATCACCTTGGTTTTAATGTTTTTTTTCTAAATTACTTTGGATATAATATATATCTAATAATTAAAATATAAAGAATACTGTATATTTATTTGCAAATAGATTCCCATAGACTCATGATTGTCTTCTAACACTACAACAATCCTGCCCTCAGAGCCAAGTGAGTAAAGACCATGCAACCCATCCTTTCCACTGCATCCAACTCAGAACTACATGTGTAAGTCAAGGTTTCTGCACTACATTAGCTCTGCCTATTTATGGGGAAACAAAATTAGCATAATATAGTTTCAATTTTTAAACCAAGGGTCTAAACATAAACTGAATGTACAGTGTGTGGTCTGGTATGGTGAGGATCAACATTTATTTTAGATTCTTTGCACTCTTCTGTTTATTACTTTCCTGCCACACTGAGGTATGTTATCTTAGATTTAGTGCCTGCTTTAATGTGTCAAATTAAGAAGTTCTGGATGGATTACGTGTTGAGAAATGGATGTGTGTCTGAATGCATGTGACAAGTGCATAGAAAGCTTGAAGAAGGATTTGTGTATACCAGCTTAATGGCCTATCTTTTCAATTAGATTAAGCTCTGAAATTTGACTCATTGACCTTAAGTGTTGACTCCTCCGGAGAAAGCATGTCAGTAACTCATTCAGCGTATACAGCAGACGAATGTACGGAGAAAGAACTCACTTATAAAAGTTATATTGCAGCATTCACAGATCTGTTGCCATGCCACCAGCATTAAAGCAATTTTGTTATCCAACCAATGACTGTTATAGGAAAATTTGTCTGTGACTGGTGCACTTGAATGAAAGGTTATTTTTAACAGCTCAGACTATGGATTTTCTACTGGTTTAGCAATTAAAATGTTAATTACCTAAGTCTTTGAGGATATTTCATTTAATGCTAACATTTCATAGTATGTTATCCCCAAAGAACTCTGAAAACTATTTTTAAAATCCTAGTACTAATTTATAGAAAATTCACTCACTATTCTAATCTTCATCTATTTTGCATATTCTGTTTTGTGTCAGTATTACATAGGCATACAATTACAGTCTTTTTCTTTAGGTGATTGTCATACGTAAGCTGTTGCCTTTTAATACTGATGTACAATTAACTCTCTTTTCTACTCTACAGGAGCTAGCCATAGAGCTGTTCTCTGTGTTTTAGAGCTTTTTATGCCTTTGACTTCTCCCATTAGTCTTCCCTCCAGCACAGTTTGCTCTGAATTGTCATTAGCAAAAGCAAAGACTGGGAAAAATCTTTGATGAAACCAGTTGAAATTATCAGTCCATTTTAAACAATAAACTGAAAACTAGTAAAGCCATTGGTCAAGCTGATTAGTAGACCACTCACGGCTTGAAAGTTGTGTGACGAGCAGCCACCAGAGCCCCTGGACCTAGCATGCTCGACTGAGAGTTTGGCAGCAGTTGATTTGTTGTACTTAGGTCCCAACACTTAATTAAGAAAAAAAAAAAAATGTTCTCTGGATAGTCTAAATTTCCACTGAAACTCATTTTTTAATTTATTTTCCTTGTGCATCTTGTTTCCGTCCTCCTCTTTGGACAAAGCTGTTCATCTGTGCTTCAATTTCTATAACATACAGTCTTCCTTCTCTGAGAATTTTGTCTATTTAAAGAAAGAAGTACCAAGGGGATATATTATCTCAGCAAGTCACTGTTTCTAAACCATTACATGTGCTATAGTACCTCACAGTTCTCTGTATATTATCATCCATCCCATGTTTTATGCTTATTTTGATAATGACTAAGTGATTATTAAATATCATGACACTTCATTTCTCTGAGAAGTGCCTAAAATATAAATATAATGATTCTGAAGGAATCATCTCTTGAGAACAGCCTCTAATAGCTACAGCTGACAATATCCTGTGACATGTCAATGGAATTTTATGCTATACAAAACAATTATCCAAGAAACATGCAATGAAAATGCAATTTTGTGGCAGAGGCAAACTAAAATATTTTAAGCACAATGTTCACTAGCAGTATAAAGCATGTGTATGGTTGCTACCTCTCTCAGACATAGGCTGTTTCTGTTGTCAGGTGTACAGGATTTTATTTCTGGGTGTTTTGTTTCCACCTGCTATTTCAATGCCTGCACAAGAGTTGAGAATATTAAGGCACCTGCTTACCTGCTGGATGTTTTTTAGTGAAAATTTTGAAAAGCAACCTTGTTTTCTTTCAATAATCTTCTGTAAAGTTGCTTGCTAAACATCATGTTATCCACTATGCAGGCATACTTTTCTATGTCTATTTAGATTATAAACTAATGGGGCTGGGGGTTACCTTATATAATTCTTATAATGCAGATTTTGAAGGTTTGCAAATTTAATCAGTTGAGAAAATACCTATATGGTTCCTTAGACTGGGATTTCAACTAATGTTATGCAGAGTAGCACTAAAGAGATGAAAAAGAGCTGTGCAGGTCTTTTTCAGCTTTTTGCATCGAGTAGAATACAGGAAGAGAAGGAAGGAGAAGGTAATTTAAACAGAGAAAGATGGCTGTAAATGTGATACTCTAGATTTAAGCAGTTATCATTATTACTAAACCTACAGTTTGAATATGTAACATGACCTAAATATGCCTCTGGAATGTACTTTTAAGAGAGTTTATACAAAACAGCTGTACCATTTTTATGTTAATACAATACTTGAAGTTTAAGTCTCTTAATCATTAAAAAATGTCACTTCCCCTTGAAAGCTATCTGCAAGTGAAACCCTACTTGAATAGGGATACTTTCATTACCTACTTTATTCTTAAAAAGCTTTACCTAATGTAGCTATTTAAAAGGGGGATGGAATATTGTACTGAGTAGCTATGCTACTTTATAATTTCCTTTGGATGCAATTATATGAGGATAGAGGTACTTCTTGAACTGCTAGTAGAAATTATTTACTTTGATGTAACCAAAAGGAAAATAAACAATAAAGGTATAACCATATGAATATGTAGCTCTGGAGGGGCAGTGAAGAAGAGCACAGAAAAGGAAAATTATTGTATAATTTGAACTGTACTAATGCATTTGTTTTTCTAAGATAGCCTATACTCAATTCATTCTCTCTCAGCTTGGTACAATGTAGACCTTGCCGCTTTAGGGCTAGATCCAGAGCTGTTTTCCTGAAACAATTTTAGAGATGGCTGCAGTGTTTCATCTCATATTTCTTGCAAAAGAGAAATGTATTCAGCAATACTGAAATGTAGAGAATGCGTATTATATAGAAACTAGAACTTTCCAACATATAGTATAGTCCATTTTATAATTCATAACCTTTGACTTAGAAAATACAGATGAAAGAGCTATTTTATTTAAAAAATGAAAAATAAACTTATTTTTAACCTTGAAAAAAAATATATTTCTGCTTATTCTGAAATGAGTAATATATTTCCCTCAGTTTCCCTTGTCATCTGCTACTCATTAATCCTTCCTTCCTCCTTTTTCTTCTCATTCCATTTTCCTAATTTTACTTCATCTTCCCCATTACCATTTTCATCCTTGCCCCTCAGCTCCCTTGCATTTCACTGCTCATTTACACACGTTGCTTTGTATTTAGCACATATGGTGAAAGGCTCACTGTCAGTAGAAGCTCTGAATGCCCAGTCTAAAACTTATTGGATGTGAAAAGCCCTCAAAGAGCTTTGGATCAGGACTCTGTGAAAGAACAGTACTAAACCAGCTCCTGGGTAAATTATTATCATAGCAGTCTCTAGAAGAACCTCAGCTTCCAAAATTAACTACGTCTTAGCTTCAGCTCATTAGCTATACCCAAGTCAGTGAAGAAAGTCAACCAAAGAGAACATTTTCATGCTGGTACTCTTTTGACAGCTTCTAGAAGTTCACCAAACTTATTTTCATCTTTTGTTTTGTTTTTATGTATTTTTAAATGCTGACAAACCGTAAGTTGTTTTATTGCAGAATCATTAACGAATTACTATTACTAGATTACAGCTGCAGACAACCCCATGCATTTCTCCTTAACCTTGGAGACCAACTCATGAACATGCTTAATTTCAAATGTTCAAATGTTCAAAAAGTGAAAGCTTTTTTTTTTTTCCTCTGTAGAATTTAATGCCTTCTCTTGGTGTTATTTTTCTCTAAATCCTGGAGGTGTTACCTATCTGTGTCTCAGCAATATTACTTCTCTTTTCAGTTTTGCCCTGCTCATTTTACTCGGCTCTGCCCTGTGAAATTTCTCAAGGTTCTTTCAACTATTTAGCAATGATGTCCTCTGAAGTGTGAGCCCCAGCTGCCCAGCAGTGTTGTGTCACCAGCAGCTGAGCTGAGGCTTGGGGAGGTGGCAGGGAACTGGGACCCACGCACATCAGTTGCTGCAGAGGATGCAGGAAACTGGAAACATAACCACAGTTTAGAAAAGCAGACATCAGGAATAGGGAAAATAAATGAAAGATGTTGTTAGGGAATGGAAACTAGTGACAAGCTTTCTCCACACTCCTTTTTCCTCAAGTCATTCTTAATGATTCTTTACTTCTTGTATTAATCCACTGATTATAAAGATTGGTTTGCCCAGAACTTAAGAAACCAGTCCATGCTGGGTTTCTACAACTGAATATCATTAATGATATAAGAAAAGTAGCCTGTAGACTCCACCACAAACCTCTCAGTTCAGTTATACAGTAGCTACAGTATTTGTATAGGGCCTAGCAAAATGGAAGTGAGATCTGTTTGTTTCTGGGAATCACAATACAATAAATGAACAATACAATCAACTTGAAACTTTCTGTAAAAGTATAAAAAACATAACTTTTAAAGAGAAAATAATATCTGAATAGACGTTTGACAATAGACATTTTGGCAGTACATTCTAGTTTAACACACTGTGATCATACGCTATTTTCAATGATAAAACACAGCTTGAAAGTGTCATAATGGAAAAAGTAATGATCTTTTATCACTTTATTTTTTATCAACTTAGATTACCTAATTTAGCAATGCAGAAAAAGAAACTTAATATTTCTGCCACGGTTAGGTCTAATGTCCAGAATGTGCTTCATAGACTCAGATAACTTAGATCATAACTAGCACATCAATCTTCTTTGATTTTGGAGCACAGGCATATTTTACAACCACATAGAAACTCTGCACGAACAATCACATCAGAAGTTCTACAGCAAGCTAGAGTTTTAATATAATTTCCTCTGCTGACTCAGTTATTTCTACTAAGGGGTTTTTCTTTTTCTATGAACAGAAAATAAACTTTGCAGAGAAGAACCTAAATGGGAGGAAGAATACAATCCACGTTTTAGCAAAAAAGTGTAGGCAGAATAAATATAATCAGTATTTTTTTCTTTTATATTGGGCTGGTCATCTGCATGTGCATAAGGGATCTTTTTTTGGACACATCGCTTGACAGTTCTTGCCTCCAAATGCAGCTTCCTCTTGGATGGAAGTTGCCAGCCATACTGAATAATGCACATATTCATTCAAAAGGCTGAGCAGATTCCTGGGAAAGGTTGTGTTAGGTCTGTTAATTTTTTGGTTTATAGTTCTGTGTATTTGCTGGGTGTAGTCTGCCATCTGCCAAATGTCATTCAAAGATTGCTGCATTTTAGTACTGCATGAAATTTCATTTGTCCGTAGCTCATATCAGCCCATTGGTTTTTCAAAATGATTGGGATTTCTCGAAGACGAAAAGCAGTACGTGTTAGTGATAGTCTCTTTTATTCATCTGGAATACCAGGACTCCTGGGTCTAGTTATCTAGCCCATTTGACTACATCTCTGTTTAAAACTGATTTCTTCTCAATTGCCTCAATAAAAGATTTCTAGCATAATTTACTGAAAATGGCACCTGACAGTCTGTGATATTTGATGTCACACAACCAATTCTATCTCCTAGCTTTGTAGTCTCTTGTCATGAGGGATGTGTTCTCTAAACCCAACATTTAACATGTGTGGTCCTCAGGCCTATAGTTCCCCTGGCTCAAACAACTACTGTTCCAGTACATGGTCCACTATTCCAGTACTCACATCATAAGGACAAATGCTTGCTAAACTTTATTAGTCCTGTGTGGGTTTAAATGTGGTGGAACAGATGCAATTCTGCTGCACCGATGCAGTCGCTGGTCAGGGCCAAGAAGATTGTTTCTGCACATCTCTGTTTCTATAGGTGATTCATCACTGGAATGGACTACACGACAAGGTACTCAAATCTGGAAAGCCTGACGGAGAGGGAAAGGCAATCTGTTTCAGTAATGTGAAAATTAAAAGAACAGATCTGATAATATTCTGCAGATATCCGCACAAGGGGAATGCTTCTTTTGGTGGAGCTGTCTAATCTATCAGATGAGGCTGGATAGTGACCAGAAAGAAATCATGCATTTTGAAAAAGGAGTAATGAATCATTGGCACAACCTGCCTTTGGAAGGAGGAAAGCTGAGACTCCTCAAAAAATGAAGGACTGAATGACTAACACTTTTTTTCAAAAACAATTAAATCTATATAAAAAATTCTAGTTTTAAAATAAAAAATTCAAAGTCTGAAGCAGGAGCTCATTTATCTTACTGTTAGAAATAGATCAACTTCATTCGTAGAGTCTAGGTGGCAGTTAAAATGATGCTTACCGGCCATTTTCTTTTCTTTTAACTTTATCTTCCCCCCTGAGTGAAAAAAGGTCATCTGTATTCTGGGTGATGTGATACACTCATCACAAAAAGCTTTTACAAGAGATTTTGCTTATCTTTCCAAAAGATATATGCAAATACAAGTTATAAAGTTGGTGCAGTAAAACCTATGGGCATCTGTGGCAGGATGTTGCATTGATTCAGTCAGTTGGTCAAGTCTGGCCTGAAAACATAGGGGTTCCTGGTCGGCTTTTTGCCTCTCCTCTGTGAAACCAAGCATTGCATGGCACTGAGCAGAAATGTCATCCTTCGATGAACAGTTTAGATATTTCATATGCTTATTATCCTCTCAATTCTCTCCATCACTGAAAACATTGATATATCCCTATTACATACATATTCACAGTTTATTTATCAAACTGAATGTATGTGTTATATCACATCAGAAATGAAACATCTGAGATGAATGATACCTGATGTCATATTTCAATATCAAACATCAAACAAAAGTCTCAAATGCTCATCTACTTTGTGTATCCCAAGAAATTACAGAAGCTTTTTGCCTTCAAACAACTGTTGCATTATGTGTTCTAAAGAATTCAGTTTTCATTGTTATTTTTCTAATTACTGACACATCATTTGTTCCCTCTAAACCACTGTTTCAAACCTGCCTCTGAAGTAGTGAAAATTCTTCATTCCAAAAATGAGAGAGCATTATAATTGATTTTTGTTATCTAAGTCTCATTTTGTGTCAAAACGATAAGCCTGCTTTTGTGATCTCATTGAAACTTCATTTTTCATAGCTTTGCAGTAACAGATGGGAAAGCTGGAAGTGACAAGAGCATACAATTGTAATCCCTTGTGCTTAAGGTGGGACAGAGAAAAGATTTTTTCTTTTCAAATTAGAAAATGGTAAATAACAAGCATATGCAAAACATTTAAATGCAGTTGTGTGCTGCCAGGATTGTTGGCAACTATTTTTACTAACTGCTATTTAATTTATAAGTCGTGTGACACATGGTATTTTGTAGCATGGCTGAGAAGATAATAAAATGTCTGCTTGAGTTCCTCCACCCCTCACCTCCCATAGTGGAACAAATAAGCAGCAATTTTGTTGGTTGTTTTGTTGATGTAGATATTGTTTCCACTCAAAATTTCAATAACAGAATCAATTCAGGTCAGATCAATGGTGAAGATCACTAGAGTAGCTTTTGGGTATTAATCACATTATCTATTTTGCCTCTAGACCAAGCTGTCAGGGTCCAACACACTGCTTCTCAATTGTAGGGATTTTTTTTTTTTTTTTTAAATCAATGATGCAGCAGCTGTGTGGTTTTTTAATGTAAACTTTTTTATTTACTAGTTTATTTCATCTGTCCTGCAACAGATATAGAACATTCACAACCTTCTATTGCATTGCATTGCACTGCATTGCACTGCATTCTATTCTATTCTATTCTATTCTATTCTATTCTATTCTATTCTATTCTATTCTATTCTATTCTATTCTATTCTATTCTATTCTATTCTATTCTATTCTATTCTATTCTATTCTATTCTATTCTATTCTATTCTAACCTTGATTTTAGAATTCTTAGTCGGGTACAATGGATTTAATCCCAGGTATCCACTTCCTTCTCAGCTGTGTTTCTGGTTAGAAGAACAGAGGCAGAGAACAAATGCTCTTGCTGCTTACTAGATCTTTCCTCTGAGAAACTGTATCAAAAATCGACTAATGTTTTTGTCCATAACTAAGTATTTGCTCATGGGAAATAAAGTGTACATTTGTAACACCCATCTCATGCATCCTTCTATAAAAATATTGAGACTTTGGATCATCTGTGTGGCTACAATACAAATGCAAAGAAGCATTAAAGAGCGAATGCTATGTGGGCTGAGGTCATTGCATATTGTGTGTGTGTCGTAATCTGAGAGCACAACCAGTTTTGAAATCTGCACATAGGGATAGAAACCTGTCAAAAAGGCAAGCAGCAGAAGAGGAGAGGTTAAGACAGTTAGGTTACACGCTCTGTGAACCACACCTGTTTTCTTCTGGAAGAAGTCCCATTACTTTCAGAGCAACGTTACACATTACATGTCCTTCTGTGAGCACCTGCATATGAATTAAAAAAAAAAAAACAACAAAAAACAGAATAGAAAAATAACACAGAAGTATTGTCTTTATTTTTTTTTTTTTTTAAATAAATGAGATACCATCTATATCTACTTAGTAATAAATGACTTCCTACCCATAATGAAGGCTTAGTGATAGTATGACCACAGTCCATGGAATACTATATATATATATAGTACTCATATACATATAATAAATACAGTAGTCATATTATGACACACATAAATATATGTATATGTGCATGTATTTACAGACTATGCTATAAACTATGTATAGTTATAGTATCCATTGTATATCACAAATCATACTATTGATATAGTAGACTACAGCCATGCAGTAAATTGCCACTCACAGGGAAGGGTATTACTCACAGTGAGTAAACTTTACATCAGTCAGGGTCTTTGCTTGCAAATGGCTGGATTTTGCTCGAACTCTTCTCCATTTCGATTTGCCGTCAGGGCTGTGCCCAGGAGAGCCCTCCTCCTGCAGGAGGTCCTGCTGGCTTCCATGGCAGAGAGTGATCCCATGGCACAGGGCTCAGCGCAGGGCGAGCATTTGGAGGAGCTTTCTGGCAGAAAGGACAGGTTCGGTACTTGGTAGACATTGTTTTCGCCTTCCTCATCATCCACTTGCTGTCAGACCTGAGATGATTCTTTACTCTTTAATAGTCCCTTGCTCTGTTGTTTTTCTTAAATTCTAGACAGATCATCTCATTGGGATTCTTTTATTTATTCTGAAAGATCTTGGAAGAAATTCAAAATCCTCTTTATTGTATCTGTACTCTCCACACCAAGCTGTCCCCTGGCATCCAATGCTAGCCTTTCACAAATGGACTTCGTTACCCTATTGTTCTTACTCCCATGGTCCACAAATAAGGAAGAGTAGGTTCATAGGTGTAGCAGTAAACAGGCATCTTCTTCCCATAGTGCAGACAAACGTAACTGTTGTCTGTATAGCTACATATCAAAAAAATGACATTCTGCCTTTCCAAGTAAATTTAATGCCAAGAAGGAAGTATGCATTAGTTGACACCGTGACTCAAAGGACTTTGCCCCAAGATGTCTACAAACTATGACAAGACAATGAGAGGTTGGAAATGTCTGCCCAGTCAAAAGACCATATTGCAAATTCACTGATGATGGCAGTGTGTGTAACTAGCTGGGTAAGTCTTCCTACCCCCTGCCCTCTCCTGCCCGTATCCATTTCACAAAACAACAGCAGAAGACAATAGAGAGGGTGGAAGATTCTGGAGAAAAAAAGGAGAGGATTTCTATTCTCTATATTGTGAATGGATGGGCATAGAGGAGAAAATAAGAATGTGGGAAAAGGAAAAGAGAGAGTAAACCTCTAAGTCAGTCCCTCAACACTGATCAAGCGCTATGCTCTTTGATGTTAAGAAGTGCTTGATGCCCTGTGCTTTACCCTCTTGTGCCCCATCCACACACTCTACATATATGCAGACTGAGTGCAGGTGTTCAATACTATCACAGAAGCTATTATCAGTAATGTGGTTTTATTCACATAATAAATTTGAATGCAATTATCTCTTTATCATTTAGGAAAGAGACGATTTTGAATTGATTTTGATATTCTCTGCATGTGTAAGTAGCTGTAAAACAAAACACTGCTTCTAGCTGATTTCTGTACTGTATGCGTTCTTCCATTAATATTCAGTCAAGACTGAGCACATTTGAGTAAATGCGTGCAATACCCTTCTCTTGTTCTTCATAGGGAGAATTGGAATGAGCAAACTGAGTGGAGCCTTTTAAGCACAAATGGAGTGCTCCTTTTAAGGTTTGGGGGATGCTCTAGGTTTGGAAGGTTGTCAGTCAGCTCCCCAGAAAAGACAAGAATGCAGGAGAAATCACCACAAGCTGAACATTTACCTGTATTATCAATTCTTCACAAGGTCTTATTTTCAAGCAGGGACACAATACCATTTTTCTTGGGTGAACAACTGCAGCATAAAAATGGGTGGGAGCTTATACAAGCCCCTCTCCTGCCTCTGCTCAGCCTGGCCACTTTAAGTACATCACAAAGTGCTGGCAAAGGATCCCAAACTAGAGTTTAAATCACAGGCACAGGGTACAGCCCATTCTACTGGCCTGTGGGAATCAGGAAACATTGCCTTCATCTAGATCTTACAAACACACTGTAGATGTAAAATGAGTTATAGTTGCAGATTTATCAGGCAAGAACTGAGGCCACCTCCTTCCCCTGTTAACAGTAAAGCTCTTACTGCCAGCTGCCACATCCCAAGGTGCAGCTGCACTACCTATGCTCTGTGAGAGGGCTGTCAGCACTTGGCTTCCACAAAGGATCATTCACCCCTGACGGCGGTGTCAGCAAACACCACGCTACCTTCCTAATGACTGCTGAAGAGGAAAAGGTGATGGATTTCACAACGAATATCATGTGTGACAAGAGATGTAATTTGACAGGTTTCCAGTGACTGCACATCAGTGTGTCATGAAGCTAAATTCTGCTTTTAAAAAGATTGTTATAAAATAACCAAAACAAACCTCATCTTTTTTTTCTTTTTCTTTTTTTTTTTTCCCCCCAGTTATTGATTTTAAGGATACAGTGAAGGGAAAGAAATAATGTTTATTCTCCTAGCACTGCTAAACAGCCCAATCACATTTTTCTGTACTTCACAGAAGAACACGTATATAAAGCCTACCTGGAGATAATAAAAATGTAGTCAAGATACTGCTTAGCTTTTATATCATACCATATGTTCTTTAGGAAGCCAATAAGTATTAAATTTACAGATGGGGAAACTGAGGCAAACACCCATACTCAGCCCCACCCACAACATAACAGTGCTCTTATCTGGCATGTACCACTGCCTTAGCTATTACTACACTCTCCTCTGATTCCTCACCAGAATGCCAAAGTCACAGGCATGCTCTGGACATGTCTATTACTGAAACACTCCACGGAAAACCTTAATGATCCAAAGACCGTGTTGCACTATAGATGTTATGTTTGGAAGTAGCCACATTCAATAACCTTAGCAGGGAAACATTTTTTCCTCTTTTCTGTCTGGTATCTTTGGGGGCTGTTGGAGGATGGGCACAAGGTCATGCAAGATTTTTTCTTTATGGAGTCAAAGTTGTGGGAAGGAGGGAGAGGGATGATTTAATTTTCCATCAGACCAGGAGGAACATGGCATCAGCTGGTGACTCCACTTGCCAGCAGCAGCACTTGCTAAGGTAGCACAGACAGACACCAAAGGCAGTGGCGGGAGGGAGTGATTCCCACCACTGCCAGATGATGGACAAAGGCAAAAGGAAAGAAGGTAGGGGAGTTTACACATAAATCTTTAAAATCAGGATGGGTCTTTTTCTCCTAGGCAGATGGCAGCCTAGGTCTCTGCAGGAAATTCTGGCAGCTCCTCTCATCCTTTTGTTCTCCTTCTTCCCTTTCTGCAAACTTTCCATTACTGTACAGAGTACCAAGAACAGACAGCTAAATGTCTAGCTGAATGTAACACATCACAGCAGAGACAGATGAGGATTCATTCAAACCTTGGCTCTCACAAGGCCCCCCTGCATCCCCTCACAGTAGGGTAGCTGGTCTGATGTTCTTCTGCCTCACACTTGGGAGAGCCTGTTCTTACCCACCCTCATCATACCTTGCAGAGATCTTATGTCTCTTCTAATCTTAATTAGAGCAACATCTGTCTTCAATATCCATTAACTAGACTCTGGCATTTCCAAAGTAAAGTTCTCACATTTGTTTTAATAGTCCAGCCATATTCTGCTTAAAATGGAGGGAATCCGTCCTTGGCACACCCCGTACCAAGAATGATCAATAGCCTAACAGGAATGGAAATGTCGACTGCATTCACTTTTCTTTAAGGTAGGAAAATAATGAGCTCAGCTGTTCAGACAGTGGAACAGCAGCTTCAACTATCCTGTGTATTTCAGATAGAGTACATCAATGTAGTTTGTCATAACAGCTGTCACCAACCAATCAATCACCAATCAGTCACTGCCACTTTGGTAGAAGCCATGCTAATTTGTTATACCATGGACTGCACACTGGGAGTCCCATGTAATACTGAGACTATCACACCCCTGACACATCAGAGCCCAGGACTGCATTGCAGCTCATAAGAAAAAAAAATTAAAACAAAAATTTTATCATAGAGGTATGTCTCCTTAGAAGAGGTTCTCTCACCCTTCTTGGAATGAGATTTCCTTCTCCTTCACCTTATCCATATTCCTTGACAGTGGCCCTAAAGCAGTATTTTTTTTTTTTTGGTCTCAGATCTTGCATATCCATTCAGTGTGCAGGGTCTGTGGCCATGCAGAAGAAGCTAACGTCATGCAGCAGGTTTGGTCAGGCAATCTCAGTGGGGTTAAGGACATGCCTTCAAGACTGGACTCAGTTTCTCATCTTTCCTCCCCTAGTTACCCATCACTTGCCCTAGGACCTATTCCCGGTCCCACATATCGTTCAAATGAGGAGGAGCAGAAGGTTTTGCTGCAAAATGTTTGTGGCTGGATCCAGGGCAAACAAAAAGTAGTCCAAGAGATGCATAGTTCTCAGCCCAGTTCCAGGAAGGCGTCTCTCTTTGCCCTTTTGAAAAAGATATTTTCATTTCACAGCCATGTAGAAGAGGAGCTTTCATTTTCTCAAACAGGAAGGATACAGGCAGGAAAAGTGGTACTTTCCAAGCTCAGAAATTCTAGTGAAGTGTAAAAGGAAGGAAAAGCTTGAGCCCTGAAGTCCAGAAAAGACCAGCAAAGTAGCACAGCTCAAAGAATGAACGGACTTCGTAGAACTGCATTTCAAACTCTGTTGTAGATGGAATCTTACTTGGATCAACATTGCTTTTTTAGAAGAACTTCCAGAGGTACCCCTGTCTTTGTTCTCATTGCTGGACTCTGCACATTACTCCAGAGAAAAGACCACTCTCCTGACATACCAAAGAGAAGAACAACCCAGACTTTCCATTAGTACCTTTAGTTAATTCTTTTGCATAAATGCTAAATAAAATATACTTCAAAGGACTCTTGAAGGTGTAGGCTCAGATGTGGTACAAAAAGAACTACAGGTGTTCTTGATTACTCCATTAGTACACAAAGAATACGAATATTTGTATACAACAGTAGGAATTACACCTCATGATTCCTCTCCATGCTATATGGAGTTATAAACTAACTGCTCAGGTAATCTCGGGAATTTGGCCAAGATACCTTAATGATCCCACATCTCTGCTTATGTTTCTAAATGTGTTTGTTTCACAGATCTGTTGTAAGAAACACGCTCCAAAATGCAGGGTTATTAACAATTTCTACTTACGTGCCATTTTTACGGCTTTCTTTTTGTGTGTCTCTTACTCATAACTTAAACCAACACCATTTTCAAGTTGAAAAAAACTATAGAAAACTGATAGAAAAAGCATACCTGAAATTGCTCAGGGACTTTTAACAGCCTAATGCATCTTATCTAAAGAAGTGCTCACAGATTTAACGACACAGAGTCTACGATAAAGGATCACCTGAACTTCTTTCACCAGACATTGCTTTTTCATTTGATTTACATGTTGTCATGTGAAAAGCAGTGTTCATAATCCATCTGATCAGGTGGGGGTCCTTTGAATGTTATGATCAATAAAATGGACTTAAGCTAAGGAGACTTTGATAAGGCTCCCACAGCATGTTAGGCCATTGTTTGATTGTGGTTGCAATGGCTGGAAAGTCTCATGTTGATTTAGCTGCTGAAGAAAAAAATTGTCTATTAGATCCTCCTGTGGGTAGAGCTTAGGTGGTTTAGAGTTATTTGACGGCATTATTAAGAGACTGACTGGAATGCAATACAAAGTGTGCTGTCAGGAATATCAAACAGCCTCCATCTAGTATGCTGTAATTTAGCTTTTCAAGAGAGAAAGCAGAATGACAGAAAAATGGATTTTATTTTCTGCACCAGGTCAATTAGCTTGAGGCAATGAGAGTAAGTCATGCTAGATCCACCTTGCACCATGCAAAAGGATTTTTTTCCATTATATTTCACAAAGATCATCTTGAAAAGAGCTATCAGGTTGGCAGCTTGAAATGCCAGTTGTAGGTCCCAGATTTGATAAACAGCATTTGCCAGAGAACAGGAAATTGCTGTTTAACCTTCTATCTGGGTTCATCTATGAGGGGTCAATTGTCTGCCAATCTTGTTATTTTCAGGATAGTGAGAAACTAAAAGGATTTTCCGTGTAGTGGCTTTTTGCAATTACTGAGGAAGACGAAAGAGACAGAAGTCACCTGGCATGACGTTGTGAGTAAGATGGCAAAAGGTACTTGGACTACTAAAACTGTTGTTTCTTCCAAACCATGAAGATCTTTCAGTTACTGTGGGGGAAGAAGGGGAAGAAACACTGTGACACCCTTCCCCTCTGTTTTCATGCAAGACATTGGTAAAACTTGCATGTTTGGCATTCAGTTCAAAACACTATTTGGAAGTGAATAGAGTATTTTGATGAAACTTCTTGAACTGAGATGAGCTGCTTTGCTGATGCCAGAACATTTCATGGAGATATATTATTTTTGGTAACATAGTTTGCATTGAAAGTGATTTTGAAGTCCCTGGATTCATTTGTTTCTAATAACAGAGAAAGACGGGGGCTGGGAGAAAGGAAGGAAGGAATAAAAACCCAAACTTATCAATCCAAAAAAAGCCATTTTCACACACTTCTGTTCTGCATGGTGAAGCCTTCAAAGTCTTGGGGAGAGAGGAGGAAAAAAAAAGTCTTTAAGACTTTCTTTTCAATAAAACCTGGTCTAATAATGCCTAGGTTTATTGGACAGATGCACTTCTGTGATGGATTTTGCAAGAGGTCACATTCAAAAAAAATTTCTCAATCAATTATCATGGCAAAGGTGGTATCTTCATTAGGCCTCTGACCCTTGGCTTTCCAGCTGTCTTTTACCAAGAGCAGGAGCCATACAGTTATACTTTTGTTTTGTGGGGAGGGAATAATAGCAATATGTCGCACATTAGGAATTTATATCCAACTGCTCTTTCAATGAATTCTCTATTTCTTAGACATAAATGTGAATGAACATTGGATATAAATGTTGACCTTCATGTTACTGCTATTTATAGAGCTGGCTTTTCACCATATCAGGTGTTGAGGGAATGAAATCACTCTGTCATGCTTGAACCTAACAACATTCAGGTAACTGCAGTAGAGATTTTATCTGAATGATCCTTGTTGAGGGTTTTTTTCTTGGTTTTCCCCTGAATTCTGACCTTGGTGTTTCTGTCAACACCATAAATGATTACCTGAGTTCAAATTGTTGTTGTTTAAACTTCTCTGAACAAAAGTTATGGATAGAGAACTCTTTTTTTTTTTTTTTTTTAAGATCTGAATTTTAACAGAACAGCCCTGCATAGCATGTACCTCTGCACATCGCAGAAAACGTCTTTAAAATACAATTTTCCACAATGTCCTTTCCCAGACAAACATTTACAACACTAAAATCACTAAGTATAATGCAGGTTATCAGCTACATTTAAACAATGTAGTAACAGCCTCATCTAAGTCTATACTATTTCTGAAAAGTCAAACAGAGCAAAAATCCTTCTTCAGTTTAGGCGAAGGGGAACCAGTCAGTTTTGTCCATAAATCTTCACTGTGAGTCTCCTGTAGACCTCATATCACATTACCATTGTCCTAAGACTTAATTAATATTTGTTGCATGATTTTTCAATTTAAGGAGTCTGAAATAATGTGAGGAAGTGTTGTTGCTTCAGGGACTGGAAACTGGGGGCATGTTTTGAATACGTGGAGGGTGGTGAAAATCTTGCTGAGATATTTGGAAGAATAGCATAAAGTGAAGGAAGCCAAACTTGGTGCAATCTTGTCTGCTGAAAAAGGCGTTGACACATGAAGTTCCCTGAAATATGCCCAGGCATTGCCAGGGAGAGTGATAAGTGCTATAAGAGCATGTTAACAATTAAATGTTACAATTCTAAGTTTCTCTTTCTGTTTGAAGTGATAATTCCATTCACCCAAAAAAGCCATTCCTTGTGATACTCCAGCCATTTGCCACCACTCTCCATATCACAGCTATGCTCAAGGTTTTTTTCATGAAAGTGGGAATCAGTGGATCCCAAATCATAGAACTCTTTTTGTTTGTCTTTATCTCTCTCCCTGCTTTTTCCAACGACTCATATCAACTCCTTCTTTTCAGTTTTCTATCAGAAACAATATCAACAGATGGTTACCCCTTCCTCATTTGTGCTGTTGCATTGTGTAATAGTTCTGCACTTTAACAATGATAATCGCATCTCAGAGTCTAGCTTGGCAACCTTTATTATCTTGACATCTTTTTCTATCATCCTTCACTGAAGAATATATCTTCTTGATGAGACAAAGAGCTCAACAGATACTAGCACTGCAGTAGATGGCTTTTCTCATGCTGTTGTGAGAAATTGGATTTTTTTCTTTTCACTTTCTTATTTAACTATGCAGATATTCAACTGATGTTTAATTAATAAGGCCTTCCCCATCATGACATTCTGGGTTAATGCCTATTAAAAGATGAGTAAGGGATCCCCAGTCCACTTACTTCCTGCCTCTTCCTGTGCCTCCCTACCAGGCTGCACTACATAAGATAAAAAAGAGGCTTTCTGAAATCTGCTTCTCTCTGTACAACAAAAGTAGGTCCTAAAGTCTGCAAGAAACTTGGGTGTGCTTCATTATCACCTTTACAAATTTCAATGAGTCCACTAAAAGTGGGGGATTTAATGTGCTTTATGTCACAGTATAGGGATCACAAAAGCTAATGAAAACTGACTGGTGCTAGGCTGAAGAGAAGCTTTCCATGTCAATCAGCCACTTTAAGGGTATTTTTTATATGTTGTAAGGAAGCCGGTACATTACTGTTTGGTTTTGGGGTTTGTTTTGGGGCTGCAGAGAACTCTTTTGTTTGTTTTGTTTGGTGTTTGTTTTGTTTGGTTTGGTTTTGGTTGGTTGGTTTTGATTTTTTTTTTTTCCCCAATAAGCTATCTGGGACTGAATATTGCAGACTTGAGCTAATTCCAAATTGGATTACTCCCCCATCTTATCTTGTCATTCTATCAAACCCATGCTATAGTACACTGCTGTTAAACTGCTCAGACCCGATGTAATCTTCCCTATGCTGCAGTAGGTGTTTTATAACCTGAAAAGGAAATTCTGTTTCATTAAAAAGATTGGTTTAGTGACTACAGTACAAAGCATGTTCTTTCAGAAAGGCTGCTTCCAAAAACTGTAGTGTTCAAGAAAGACGTAAATGGGTGCCTGAAGCATTAACTTTCATTAAACCTTATAACCCTGGAACAAAGGCACTCAGGAGGAAGCTATTGATAAGAATAGGAAAGACTTTTCAGTTACAAATACTGTGCGATGCAGACAGAAAGAGATATTCAGTGATTTTTCTAGCAAAGTCTAATTTATTTGGAGACAGAAATGATATTAGAGAATAATGTGACACAATAAAAAGGACATTCTGATCTATGCATAGCCAGCATGTGATCTAACATAACAGAAAATTGGAGGTTGGTCTCTAATATCCTGGATTATTACTCCTTTAGTGCAATGAGAAGGCTACATAGGAAATAATTAATGGATTTCCACTTTATACAAGTCACTTGAGAAGGAGGAGCCTGATGTAAAGTCCACTAGAACCCAGGGACAGACAGAAGGACAACTCCAGACAGCACTCTAGATCTTAGATTCCCCTTTTTCTAAACTGACTAGAAATGAAGCTCATGGAGCCTCGATCCACAAGTCTCTTGATTTTTAGATATCTTCATGAGGTGTCTAACATTAGGTGAAGGAGTCTGGAAATTCAATCCCAATACTTTTTTTTTTTTTAAATCTGGCTGTTAAAAAAAAAAAAAGCCCTCTTTACCACTCGGCATAAAAAGGCTTCTTCTTGTAGCAAAGATCTATAGTCATGTTCTTCACAAGGACTATAGACTGCAAGAGTACGGTCCTGCCTGGTGTTGGTACCAATTGAAAAATCTCTTGAGCAAGATGCCATTTGGCTGCACCAATGAATGGCTGCTCCTCAGCCAGTTATCTGTACCGAGAGCAGGGCTTCAGAAACTTCATTAGGTTGATATGACTATGCCATCCTTGGATCTTGCTCACCTTCACTTGGGGATCACTGTAGGCATGTCCTGATGGTGCAGAATCAGATTCCAGAAGTTTCCATCTGTAGCCTTCCCATATTCAAACTCTCTGTGATCGCATATGAATCATTGCTTTGCGTGTCCTCTCACTCTCTCTTTTACATGCCATGGAAGGAACAGCCCCAATGCCATCAGTGACTTTAACTGTGAGGAGAATCAGACACTGAGTTTGGTGGTTTAATGCACAAGGAGCTTAATGGGACAAAAATTTTCAGCTTGAACCAATCTCTTCTAATTTTTGTTGGAAATTATTTGTTAGAAGATCCTGGAAACTGTATTTGTCAGTCCTCAGCACTGAGTCTTAAATCTGCATATGTCAATAGACAGGCAGTGGTGGTAGTGAGTTAGATTATGTTGGTATGTCGTACGGCTGACCCATGCCTATGACAGAAAATGAAATGGACTAACAACATGCAAGGACATGGTTACCCATAACAGTACTTCTAATTACTCATTCTAATACATCTGAAGTCCCCTTCAGATAGTGTTTTTATGTGTGATGGAAGGAGTAGTCCACCTACATGAAGCTATAGAAGAACATCAGAGTCTGGAAATTCAGGACCAGATAATATGAAGAGCAGATTTCATCTCAAAGGTATCCACAATATTATACTTAGTAGAACCAGAACAACGGTTGTCAGAGAGAATGAAGAGAAATTAATAACCTGAGGAACACAGTTTTTGAATTATTTATCACTGAAGAAAATTTTTTGCAAGATCAGCTTGGCAGAAGGGACATAATGGATGGTTTGGAGAATCCCAAGATATTACATAAATATTGGTTCAAGCATTTGATCTATTATTCTTATACACATAACTCATCTGAGATGAAAGGAAGAAAACAGAGAGATGTCAACACAGCTACAGCTGTCTTTGGTAACACTTTTTCTACAGAAAATTTCCTGGCGATAGGATATTATTCCCCATGGGGCTTGAATCCACTGTGTCAGGTTGTTTGGGGAAAAAACTTGTAATTTAATTAGATGAGATTACTGTGCTCCTGTGCCAAGGCCTACAGTCAGACCCAGGCATGAAAACCTCTATGGAGCTCACACACACTGGGACATGCATAGGACTTGCTTCAAGTCTCACCCTTAGCAGTGGTGTCTTGCAGGCTACCTCATCTGACACTTGAAATTGTTGTGGATTCTCCACCCTTGGAGATACTCAAAACCTGACAAGACATGGTGCTGAGCAACCTGCTTTAGCTGACCCTGCTCTGAGCAGGGTGGTTGGGCCAGATGATCTCCAGAGGTCCCTGCCAACTTCAACTGTTGTGTGGTTATGTAAAGCTACAGCACATGCTGAAAGTGCCATTAGGCTGAATCATGACTTTTGTGCTTGCCTTAGGACATACTGAAATGAACTGTGACTTATGCTGGTAAGGGCAGAGGTTTCCTCATTCCTCATCACTTATGGTTCCTACACCTTCTATTTACACTTACTTAAATATGGTGATCAGGTGCTACCTAGCTACACGGACACTTTGGCTAAGCCTGGGATGTACTACCTGTAACTTAAGCGTCTAAGAGTTAGAGGTCTGCAGGCCCCAAGCTTGTACCCAAAAGAAAGAAATAACAAACTCCAGGAAGAAGTTCATCTATATGCAGCTGTCTAAAATGGGTCATGTGGCTTGGAGGTACTGGAAGCGAAAATTGAATGTTTAAACATTTAGTGATGCCACAGAATGACACTTGCAAGTAAAAATTGCTTTTTTGGTTTCTTTCTGGCAACAAAGAATAGGGAAAAAAAAAATTAACCAGCACTTCAGTGGAATTTTTCGTAATAATTCAGCTCAAATTCCTTCAGAAACAAGGAAGTGATTCAGCTGCTGAAAACTCCCAGTCTTTAACTTTCATAGATAATTAAATGTAAAATATTTGGTTTTCTTCTGGATAAAAGTAAACAAACAATATTTTAATCATAAAAATATTTAAAAATATTGATTCACCTTGTCCTTAACACTTCATTCAATAAAGAAATTTCAGAAATTAAACACATTGATACACAGTGTGTACAGTTAATATATTTGGGTTGTAAAATATAAACATAAAACCCCCGAGTTATCCATGTTATAAAGCCATCATTTGCTCACAGCTTCCCATTCGTAATACAGGCAGGCAAGCTTTGTTCAGAGTCATTTAGTGAACTGTGCCAGTGCTTGAGAGCTTTTACATTAGCTGGTACCACTGAATGGCTTCAGTGCATTTTCTCTTAATAACATTACCTATATATCTATCTGCCTTTAAAAAACTTTGGTCATTTTTTACACAAATCTGCACATGTTCTATTAAATTTGAGACTGATAGGGGAAAATAGTGTTTTGTTTTGCTTTTTCTCTCCATAGACCTTGCAAAGGAAAGTACATTGTCTCAAGATTCAATTTCATTTTTAAAAGGGGAAAAAATAAATGGGAAGGTTCATCCTAGTTACTTTCAATTTAGTTGTTTCGCATATCAGTAATATGAGAAAATGAAATATTGATAACTAGAGAGGCCTCTGAAGGAGTTGGTTTCAGCCATTGGCTGGTGCACACATGGTCATTCATTTAACTAAACATCAGCCAACAGAGTCTCTGGAAAGAAATCCAGAAATGTAGATTAAAACTGGATCAAAGTCTACATCACAGTTCAACCATATTTAAACCCTGGAACTGGAGTTTGTCAAAAGTGTTGATGAAATATAGCCACCATACATTCTTCAATAATATTATCTATCCAGATCTTCAGACAAATTCCAGTCTAAATCTGAACCCTTAATTTTTGTTAGAGAACACATATAGCAGAACCATTAAAACATATTAAGAGGCAGATCTGGTTGTTCATTGGTTGGAATCTCTCTTCAAAAATAGAACAAAGAGGTTGAACCAATTTTTTTACACTGTGTCTCCTGAAAGATAAAATTGAAGGAAAAAATTTAAAAAGCAGCTTAATTTTTTTTTTTTTTTAAGTATTTTATTTTAAGACTGGTCAGTTTACGGTTTATAGGCAATGCACAGTTCAGGTACTATATAATTGAATCTTTATTTATAGACTGTTTTATGTCCTGAGATAATTTGAAATGAGTTTGTCACAATCTGGCACAGCGACCAAAACAAGTGCAGTATTATTAATATCTCACAGCCTATTAAGCTTTTCATCTCCCAGAAGCCTGAATAATCTTATTCATGCTGAATATTATCCAGCACATTAACACATTGATATTTCCCCACAAATTGTCGCTACTGTCTTGCGGCCATAAACCTGTTGGATTGTGAAATGCATTCTAATGGCATTCCACCTTCTGAGGAAGAATTAAATTTTAAAAAGAATAAAGAAAAAATATTTCTAACTATTAATAAAGCCTGGGGTTGTTTTTGTCTTGCTTTGTGTATGCATGTGTGTTAGCAATGTTGTAAAAAATGGTTGCGGAAAATTCTGTGGTTTATCATGTTCTTTAAGCATACTGTATATCTTGTACCACTTTAAGACTGTTAATCATGATGTACATATTCTAAAGGCATTTTCTAATCATCTGATATAAATTTGGTTGATGGATGTAATAGATCTGCTCTCAAACTTTGGCTCATCTTCCCAGGCAAATGCTACGTGGGTTTTCTGAAATTCCTTGGACTTTAAGAGATTAGCATGAATAATACCTACTTCCTGAAAGAGCAATTATTAAAGGCAGAGTTTTGCAGAGTGGGTCAGGAGAGAGGAAGGTGTACAAGAGAAGATAACCCTGAAGAACAGAATGATCTTCAAGCCAGAAGAAATGTATAAACACAGTTTATTATCTGATGATGAGGAAAAGAAGTTAGAGATCAGAAACCCTGAGTTATAAACCAAATAGCCTTAATCCTCTGAAGTTTCCAGAGGTAAGGTGAGGAGATTAGAGAAAAGTAAGACAAAATAGTGAAAAGGGCCAAGAAATCCTATGGGAGTAGAAATGAAGAATTATTCTGGGTAAGAGTTGGACCAGAAATCAGAACACACTTTTTTGTCCTTTCCTCCAGAAGTGCTTTGGCAAACTGTGTTTCTCTTTTACCAGTTCTGGAAGAAATCTGCAAAAATTCTTAACATGAAGTCAATCGTATTGATCGTGGTAGTTCTTTCTGGTTCTGGAGCCCAGAGAAGAAAGAAATTATCTCATCTAAAGTAAAGCAAGCTTAGACTAAGTGGGGGTTGTGCAATGTTAGCTTAGCCATGTCCTGTAATTCCACAAGTGCTGAAGAATTCTGAATGAAAAACATTAATTTTAACTATTTTTATTTATTTGAAAAAATAAATTGAGAAGTTGGAAAGTTGGTCAATCTACTGTTGGAAATGGATCTTTTTCATGCATTTTATTGGATTTTATCTCTCCTTTCACTTGGCTGCTCTATAGTCATTTGTTGAATTTTATTACTGACAAAATATACTGTTTAATAAGAGGTGAATTGTTTGAAGCTGGAAATGTTTCTTCTAGCTTCTCTGTAAGAACAATCCCTGGCTTTCTTCCTAGAGAAAAATGATGAGAACAACTGTGATGTGGGGCTCTGTTATTCGCTATTCCCCCAAAAATTCTCTCTATATTTTATACTCACCATGTTGGAAGTATATTAACCATGGTCTGATGTGAATGACAATGGCTGTATCTTACTTTGCTATAATCTCTAGTGTAGTGAGCCCCAAACCAAAGGACAGGCAATAAATTATTAAGGAAATCACTCTGCAGTTTCTTCTTCATGATATGAAGGAAGTTCTTCATTGTGTCCATTTGCGGTATAACTTGCCTAGTTCTAAAATTAATAGATTTTCAGAATTTGTGCCACAATGAGTAGGTTCATCACCTCCTCCACCATTTCTTCTGTATTCGTA
Organism: Aptenodytes forsteri; assembly: GCF_000699145.1. NCBI lineage: Eukaryota > Metazoa > Chordata > Aves > Sphenisciformes > Spheniscidae > Aptenodytes > Aptenodytes forsteri. The sequence continues at coordinate 3,285,643 of NW_008796041.1, read as the reverse complement.
TAGGCCAAGTGTCTAGTAATCAACAAGCTATTCCTCCAATTCTCCCTGCTCCTCTATTCACGTGATTTCCATATCCCATAGGAGTTCTGAATGGGCTTAAAAAGCCATCTGCCTGAAAGATATAGGAGAATGACTGAGGTCTATTACTTGCCTCTAGTTTAAAGAATAGTCTGAAATATCCAAATTATGTCTATAGCTAGTCTGTGCAACCTTGTACTCCAGTCACTGATTCCCCTGCTCGTCCTCTCTCTCTTTGCTTATATTAATAATGAACTAAATATATTAGTTGAGGAAATGTTTGTCTCTAATCATCAAACTAGCGTGATAAAACTTAAAATAGATTTGTTCTTTAATATCTTTCTGGAGGTTTCTATTTGAGAAAAAATATATTAATAATATATAATTAACCCATTCTTGCACATGATCCTTATTTTGGATGTAAGCCACTTTTAGCTATCTATCAAAGTCTAAGCTGTGTCAAATTTTAAGAGCGTCTGTGTGTCTTGGGGTAAAATAGGCACTCTTACAGTGATCAATCCCATCCTAATAAAATTACCAAAGGAAAGTGGGAAGATTTGCCTTCGGGAGTTAGCTATTTCATTCCACTGGCTAGGAAGGGACCCTAGGTTGCAAAATATCTTATTCCTAGGCATGGATAAATTTTGAGACCTGATATCTTCCATCCTAAGTACAAGACAGGCTGACATTGCAAGACTTGGCAAAAACAAACACAATTGCAGCGGCCAGAGGGCTGAATTGCATCAGTCTACCCCTTGTCCTTTCTCTGATCTAGGAGATATACTCCACTTTCTGCTTATATTTTAATCCTTGTTGGTCAAGAGCTGAAAGTCTCTATACCTGAAATTGTCAACAACTGAGTAAGTATTCAAAAGAATTATCAGTGCATGCTTGCTTTGTATTTATATATTCCTATACTCTCTTTCCACTTCTGGCTGCAACTGGAAACAGGGTATTAAAGATGGACTTTTAATCTGACCCAGCATGACTGTTCATATGGCTCAAAGACTTAGATTTAGGTAGATCTAAAAGAAAATTTCACACATAGAAACAATTCATGTGATTGCAAAATGTATACACTCCGAAGTCTCTACCACTTTTTCTTTCCTACCACAACTGAAAAAAGTGCTATAAAACAATATGGAGCAACTCTGCTAAGTGTGTCATCATTATAATCTTCTTTACAATCAAATGTAAGGATCCTAGGGCTTCAGCTTTTTCCTACTGTCAGCCTGTTGTCACTCCTATGTTGACAATTTGAAATACATTGTTTGTTTTATCACTCTAGAATGTCATATCATAAACTGAAACATATTTTATGGGACTGTTGTCTTCTTTCTTTCTCTGATCTTTTCCAAGCTTTTTTGAACAGGAACTCCCTCTGACAGTGCAGATAACGAGTAACTATAGCTATTTTCCTCCTCAGGGAAGGGGAAATAAATAGCTACTTCCCTCCCTCTCTTTTTTCAATTTTCTTTGTTTCCTTTCTCGTTTTATTCAAAATCATACATGACATCTGCATGGCTTGTAAGCTTAGCTCCCCAGTGTTCCTTAATATAGCCATTGGGCAGTTCTGCAAGAGTCATTTCTATAATTTCATTTATTTATTGCACTTACTTGGTACCAAAAATTTGACATTTAAAAAAGGGGAAAAAAAAAGATTAACAAAAATATTTCCCAAAATGCTTTCAAACTGTTCTCAGAAAGAAAATAGCATAATAGTTTATTACCCAGAAGACTTCTGGATTTACCTGAGAAAGGAGGCCATCCTACAATTACTGTAATTGTACTATTACTCTTTTTGATTAGTATTAATAGTAATAATATCAATAAGGTATATGATTTACATTGACAAACATTCAAGAATAATAGTAACCCAAGAAAAAACTCTCTATAAAGAAAAGATCCAATTAATATTAACAATCTTTAATGACTTCCACTGAGAGGAATAGGCCAGTGTACTTTCCTGGGCTCCAAAAATCACATCTGGGAGCTGAGGCAGGGCTGCGTGTTAACCACATAGAGTGACCATGCAAGAACAGTCTCTGTAAATTGATGGAGAGAAGAAAGCCAAAAAGATAGCTGCTGCTTCAGGTAAATGTTGGCATGTCTTATCTGGGATTTCTTCCTAAGTGTTGTGATATCAGTGATATCCACTGAAATCGAATAGCCTAACATTTATAGAAAGAAGCAAATGACACCAAGAGAATACACTGGCTCCATATCAGTTACTATACAACAATGAAAACTTTCTCAGATCATCCCCAATTCAGCCTGTGCCTTGGCTGAAGAAGCACATTGGTATTCATGCAACACTCAAACAGGTAGGATTTATTTGTGCAGATTTTGAATATTTAATTTTGTTTTAAAGTCTGTGGCTTATAACCCTGGGCTGCCCCTGACTATATACTTCATACTAGACAAATACATAAAATACATTTATTTTGAGCAGAGAAAAGAGGTTACAAAACTCTATGATGTTACAGGCCACTCAATTTTACAAACAAAACATGCCCGATGGCAATGACACATTAACAACCTTGCATACTGGAGTATAAATTTATCCTTTTTCAAGGAACCTTATGAAGGACTTAGATGCATTGGAAACCTCAATAACTCTTAATAATGCAGATGATGTGCTCTCATCCCCTGTGCAATGCAGGCTGCACTCCCAGTTACTAAAATATGCTGGGGAGGGAAAACGTCTTTTCCATCGATCAATGAACTGTCCATGACAGCCCCAGGGAAGAGTTATTTGTACGTCAGCAATGTTTGTTCTGCTTAACCAGCTAATATGTATGCTCTAGTTGTTAAAATATACCAGTCTGTAAATGATACACACTCCTCCATTGCAGAGACAGAAAAAATGTATCTCATTGCATGTTCCTTCCATTGAGACTTCTCTGCTTTCTGGAGAGCACAATTCTGGCAGAAAAGGTTGTTTAACCAGTTTCCTCTCCAGAACTTACCAACAAATCTCCCACTGATAGTAAAGGGCTTTGGATCAGACTTGGACCTTCTGAAGGAATTTTTATTGTGTGTAAGTTTTGCAAGATGATTGCCATAAGTGAAAATTTGCCATTTGAAAATTTCAGCCCCAAAATCATGTTGGATTTGGGGGTAAGACATATCATCTGTAAAAGTGAGGTGTCTCATCTAAAAGCTAGATGTCTCATTTTTGTAGTTTATTTATGGGGAGCTTATATAAATGGTTTAGACCACACACCTGTGGTGGGTTTCCTTTGGTCTAAAACAGACATTTAAAGTGTGGTTTGGATCGAGATTGAGGTGATGGTTTCAGACATGGAAATTTAACAATCCGAATCCACAGGTTTCAAACATCTAAACTTAACATCCTGAATTTCACCCTAAAAGTAATTCCCTAAGTTTTAGATATTTCAAGGTAGTTGAGATGAAGCTTACCTTTTGTCTCAAAATACCATCCAGCTTATGAAAGAGTATTTGCTACATATGAGGGGTGATAATAACACCCTGGGTGTTAAATACCCTGGGGTATTGATTTTCTCTTCCTTTAGAAGTGATAAAAGAGGGACACAAGACAAGGAAAAACTCAGTCTTTTGATGGCATTCTGTGACAGCCAGGGATTCTGGCTGCAACTGCTTGCAAATCTCCAACAGGATTTTCAGAAAAGAGTTCAACTGATGTCCTTGAAATTGTTATTATCCATGACTTTAAGAAAAGCTTTCTAAACACTGTTGGGGTTTATAGCACAAAGATCTGGAAATTAGCACAATAAAGTAACACTTCATCTTCCTGTAAAGACTTTGCAGAACTGTTTTAGACATCGGGGGGATAGCATATAAAAAATAAATATTGTTACAGGTCAACAGAATAACAAGTCTGAAACAACTGACAGGAATATTTTGTTAGTAAAATCCTCATCCTTCCCTGTAAAGTCTTCACCATCACCTCCTCCATTCTGAGAAGCTTTTTAAGCAACACAATAATTCTTGCAATAGGAGCCACCTTCAGAACTGGTCTGTTAGAAGTGAGATTCACTCTACTTTTCCTATGTTCTTTCCTGGATGTCCATGGAGGAAAGCTGGACAATTAGACTAGACTTCTAACTGTCCAATAACCAAAGCAAGAAAAGATACATTACATTATGAAGCCTGGAGTGACAGAGGGATATCTGGGAGACTAATTCAAAGAGCCTTTGTTGTGGTTTAACCTCAGTCAGCAACTGAGTACCACACAGCCGCTCACTCACTCCTCCCCCCTCCTCCCCCTGCCCCCGGTGGGATCGGGGAGAGAATTGGAAGAGTAGAAGTGAGAAAACTCGTGGGTTGAGATAAAAACAGTTTAATAATTGAAATAAAATAATAATAACAACAACAATAATAATAATGTAATAATAATAATAATAATAATA
>NW_008796041.1:3275086-3281088 GCF_000699145.1 Aptenodytes forsteri | reverse complement strand
GCCTTCTCAGTCGGTAGAGCATGGGAAGCTGGAAAGTCCTTGACTAGTGTAAGCACTACTTAGCAACAACTAAACCATCGGTGTGTTATCAACATTGTTCTCATCCTAAATCCAAACCACAGCACTGTACCAGCTACTAGGAAGGAAATTAACTCTATCCCTGCTGAAACCAGGACAGTCTTCTTCACACACTTAAATTTCCCTCTGATGAACAGAGATAGCAGATATCTATAATGACTGCCCAGGTGAGACACCCTTATCTCCTTGTTTACCATATGTAAAACCTAGACCTATAAAGCCTATAAGATGATTTAATTTTCTTGCCTGTTGAGTAGGAAGCTGCCAACAGTTGATTAATAGGAAATATGAGGCTCACGAGTATACTTAAAATTCAGGACACTGTGTCCACTTCTGAAAGTAGCCAACGCTGTGGTAAACAAAGAAGTCTGATAGTAAATCATCTGAAAGGGTTCAGAGAGAAGCCCTGTGCAGATCAAGCGTTGAGCTCCAGTATCCTCTTCCAGGAGCCAGGAAGTCATTAATTCAACAATGATGGTTTTAAATTTTTTCCTCTTGTGGGGAGGTAGAGGGGGGGAGACAGGGATGGACACATGACGGGGGACGGGGAGGGGGAAGTCAAAGCATGCAGTGTCTTGCTGAAAGTCATACAAATGACAGGATTAAGGGGAATGCTGAATTTAACCGCTGCATTACCTATTACATCATGCTCTGAAGTAAGCAAAAGTTCAATTCCTTTTTATGTTAGCCAAGTAGAAGGTTCTCCAGTATGTGTCAAAGGATGAGGCCCATTTAGATATATAATCCTGTCATTAGATCTTTAACCCTATCAGTGGATGATGGCAGAGGAGGCCAAAACACGTTGGATGGGGTTTGGCTTTGACAGCAACAGTAATTGATTTTCCATTCATAGTTGGCATTTGATTGGCTGATTAGTCAGTGCAGGTTGTAATCTTTAAGGAGTGGAAATGCCACCCCACTGAAATGCAGAATACTGAAAAGGTCAAAGAAGAGGATAATTCCCCCTTTAATTCATGAAGAAAGAGACATTAGAGCCCAGGGAGCCCACACACATGACAAAGGTTATACTGAGAAAAGAAAATGGCAAACAGATAATCTATTTTTGTGAAAAAGATCCTAAGGAGAATATAAAAAGGCAAATGTCCCATATTTAGCCCTCTTGTGAGTGTCGCCACATGCAGAATGCAGACAACCGTCACTAGGGGAAAAAGAAAGTAAGCCACATCACTATTAAAAGAAAATACATATTCCACATATCTATACGCTTATACAGACAGGAAATGCTGAGATGTGATATTTTGAAACAGAAACAGACACAGTGGGAAAGATATAATGAAAAGAAAGGTGTGTAAGTTTGTTTTAAAAATTCATACTTTTCCTGCAGCATTCAGGAACGAAGAGCTGTCAACTGCGCTTACGCAGCTGAAAAGGCTGAGGTAGAGGAGATGACTCTTGAAGAATGCTTTTTCTAAAATGTTCCAGAAAAAGAAGTTGGGACCAAGTAAATGTTTTCCGCCTTTTTTCTTCTTAATTTCTGGAACTCTTCTGTCATAAAATTTACCCACTGCATTAGCAAACTTATGCATAGGCATTTATCTGCTGTGCAATAATTCAAATAGTCTGTTGCTATTGTGCAACTTAACTCTGTATGTCTCTACGTCTGGGCTAAGGTTTCACAAAGAAGTTTGGTTCAGACAGTAAGAAATACACAAACAAATCAAACTTCCTTCTCCACTTTCTTCATATATCCATATATATGTATATGGATATTTCCATTTGGATAGAAATATATGTATAAGCTTTTTTATTTAGTCATCCACATTCATGCACGCACACACACACACAAATAAGGACATAGAGCTATAAAAAAAAAAGGAAAATAAAAGCATCATAGAAAGACAGACATCCTAGAATTTTCCTATTCCTTTGAGCTTTTCCCCCAAGGCAATTTCCTAATGTATATTTTCAAATATATGCTAGTTTTATGAATAGTTGTTTCTAAAAATATTCAGACTTTTGCTGCTAAAGCTGAAATCCAATGCTCTGGAACATTCTGTTTTTACAGTTTTTAAATTGAAAAGTCAGTTTTGTGATAACAACTTCTCTCTTTCTCTCTCTCTCTCTCCCCCCTCAAGCTTTTCCATACAATCTTTCATTTACTTCTTTATTATTATATTCAAGCCTATTATTATATTCAAGCCTATAAACTCTACACAGAAACTCTGAACATTGAGTGGTACTAGAAGTAGATGTAAGAGATGAAGACAGGTGCTTGAAGAGAAGAAAAAGTTGGTAAAATAGGGCAGCATTCCCTTGCTATTCGATGGCTCTATATCGTTATTCTTTTGCAACTGAAACTGTCTAGGAATGCAATACGTAACACAAAAGGTTCAAAGACAAAATCTGTTTTTTAAAGAAAGTATGCAGAGCTACTGAAAACTAACATGAGCAAAAGTTTTCTATTTTTCCCATTTTGCTGTGTCTGAAGTGTTGAATTTGCTTAACAGCTGCACTTACAGAAAGAAGAATGAACTGTTATCTAACTGTTCTAAAGAGATTTGAAATAATATTGTGCTTCCAGAGAAAAGAAAGAACGGTATCATTTTCATAAGACATCAAAAACAGGGAGAAATTTTTGAAGCATTTATACCACCTCTGAGGCTATTAAGTCAGACATGCAATTTTGAAGGGATTGTGGAATCCCTAATTTGAGAACAGATTATGACGGTGCTCGGAGACCTGAGATAGAACATCTCAATTCAATCTTAAAAAAAGCAATTGTGTTATTTGCCAGAATGTAATCAGACCAGATTACATATTTAGAAAAGAAAAGTTTCGGTTGAGTTTTCAAAACACGGATTCACAGTAGCATCAGAGGCAAAACAAAAGTAAAGTCTCCAAGAGACTGAAAATGGACGAGAAGCAGCAAAGAGCACATGCAATGCAGGGGGAACTGGCAGACGTTGGCAATGTCCTAACAACGCATGGGACTGTTAAATCTGCAAGATGCAAACCCACTTTCCAAAAGGCTGCGGACACAGACAGAAGACACCCATGAAGAAGGACAGTACATGTGTTTTACAGAATGAGAAGGCTCTGTATTTGACACAGAAATGTTTGCAGCACTAACAGCTACTTTAGAGAATTTTTCCTGGTGGGATTTGCTCAAGAGCAGCTACACACCATGACTGAACTATTACTTTAAACATCAGGAACGACCTCTTTAATTATAAGCTTAAAATCTGCACAAGTTACCGTGATAGCTGAAGATATAGTTAAGTATGTGAAAAGAAAACTTGGTCATGTGGAACATAGGTAAAGTTCAGATTACGTCATGGAAAGTAATCTGAACTCTAAATACTCAGAACTAGTTCTAAAAATCAATATGTCTTGGAAAGATACATTTGCAAGTGTTAGGAAATGCAAGATCTGTCTGACACTAGCAACTTGATTCAATTGCCCAGACAAAGGGATCTAACATCACCTGAAACACCTAACAAGATAAAATACCTTATTACATCTACCTGGCTGGCAGATATAATACAGGAGCTATGGGGCATCCATGGTTTTTTGGAATGACAGTCAGAGATCAGAATCACACAGTAAGTTTTGTTGACTACCTTTACTATTTTCTATTGCTCATAATGGGAGTTTATGCTACTTTCTATCACCAGGTAGAAGCTTGTACTATAGACATCTCAACATAGTTATCTACTGAGAAGTGAGTATGTGTGAGCTAGGTGTCTAAGCACTCACTTCATTTGCCTACTGATTAGCACTGAAGACCACTTAGCGTGCCTAGGTTTTCCCAGACATTTCAGCAGGGCTGCCAGATAAGACAGGATCAATAGGGCTGACTATGCACTTGTGAATTAGCAGCAGAAGTCAGCTAAGAAAATCAGGTGTCTTAAATGTCAGCAGGCACTTCCATGTTGACTCAAGAACTGCTCTTGGCTCTCTGGTTGTACTGGTCAGGGCCTGATGGGACTAGTAAAACTGGAGTAGCAACTTTGAAACTGCTGACTTTGGAACTGCTAAACTCCTAAAATGTTGTTCAATATGAAGCTTAGAAACAGTCTAGTTGGTATCAACCCAATACTAAAAACAAAGGTATTACAAATGCCTGTAGGTAGATTTAATGAAACAGAAAACATACCATGATAGGGAATTATATTTGTGAAAGCCTTTGCAGTCAAAAAAGCAGAGTACGTTTATAACAGTAAAACATGGGTTCAGTGGCTCCTTATGTGATTGTTGTTATGAGTTAGTTACTACAGAAATGCAGAGTTGTGGTTGAAATAGCAACTATTGACAGCAGGAAGAAATACAAGATGAACTGTGCCTGCAGGCCCTCAAATTCTGAGGAACCACCAGATCCTAAAATACCAGTAGGCAAGACTGAGCAGTACAATATAGATAACAAAACTCTTAGGATGCTTTAGAGAAATCCAAGATGAAAGAACTGAAAACACTATTACTCTCCCTTTGTTATTATGGCAAGAAAGTATATTTTGGGCATTCTGGTGATGTTCTGTTTGTGTAGGTATGTATATACATCTATATCCTGAAAAGTGTGAGCATGTTTATTTTAATAACAATCTCTTTAGCCATTATTGTCTAGCCAAACTGGCATGTCTATATTCTTTTTTTGAAGTTGTACTGGTCTTCTTGATTGAATGCACCATATAGCTGTAAACACGCTTGTACTATTAAGAGCCTGTTCAGTGTCTTTCAACAGTTCGAAACAGGATAAGGCTGTGATTACTATTGTGTCACTCTTCTTTGCTCACTGATTATTATATTTGAAGCCTCAGATAACCCTTTAAAATTAATTCATAAAATGTTTCCATTGCTGTAATAACTGAATGGATAAGGTGACATTTTGTTAACAGCTGTATTCCTTGGTGAAAAGCCTGTTTCAGTAGAGCCCAGATTGTGCATTATAACACTATATTTTTAAATGTCTACACCCTTTAAAGATGTCTCAAATTTAGGTATTTTTAGCTCTTAATGCTGTCAAAAAAGTATGTAAAGCTCAAAATAACATAGAATTCATAAAATTACATTTAATATTAGGGAAAATTTTAATTTCTAATTTAATAAAATAGTAACATCCTTGTAAATCAGTCACTTATTTACTCTGAAATTGTTAGCTTAAAATTTCTCTCTATAACACAGCTTAATGAAAATATTTGCTAAAAGAAAGATATGTCTTTATAACATAAATTGATCTCTTCCACTGAAAAAAATGAAAGGAACTCTATCCTGTGTGTGTCCTAGAATTTTACTCCTTTCATAAAATTATTATTAACTTTATATCTTAGCCTTCAAGTCAGCAGTATATGTCGATTATAGGGCAGAACAAAACAAATCTGTGTTGGTGTATAGACTGGGAGTGTGAACTGGGTATCATGAGAATGATAAATGAGAGTATGAAAACAGAGTCCTCCTAAGGTCAGATTCCTTTGAAATGATACAATGACGATATATGCTCAACACTTTCCAACTGCAGATCTCGGAGCAGATACCACCAGAGATCAGTAGCATTGTCCCTGCTTACGGAGCAGGAAATTGTGGTTCTTGATGATGGCTTGCTGACAGACAAATCAAATTCAGTCACTGAATCCCAGTCAGGATTTCAGTCTCTGGAAAACACAACTTCCCACTGCACATTTGCATAGAAGTTTGGTGGGAGCAAGGATATGCTTCAAAATTGATGAATGACACAGGTAGCACTGCAAAGGGATTTTAGGTGGTCACCACAGATTACTTTTTACTATTAGTGCTACAGCAGCAGCTGAATACTTGAATACTATCATGTCTGTTGTGTTACAAAATGCTGTCAAATAGTTATAGATACATACTGTAGGCATAACTCAACTTTCCCTCTCCCCCTTCCTCCATTCCTCCCTCACTTTTACCTCTTCCTTTCTTTTTTTTTCTTTTCCTTTTCTTTCTTTTTT
>NW_008796041.1:3272723-3274866 GCF_000699145.1 Aptenodytes forsteri | reverse complement strand
CTTCCCTTCCCTTCCCTTCCCTTCCCTTCCCTTCCCTTCCCTTCCCTTTTCTATATACTCTGTTTACATGTCCACCTGGAAAGCATTATCCACATGCATCATGAAAGGGAGATCCCTGAGGAGAAGATCTTGTACTCTAAGTGCACAGAATGAGGCAGACAGCAAAGCAGCAGTGAGCTTACAATAACTGATTTGAACACTAGCCATAGCACACTCATATTTGAGTCAACTTTAAACACCTTTTTGATAGGCATGATGACAGAGGTCATGTTAGAATTTCCTCCTTCAATTATATTCATAAGGAAACTCATTGCTTGCTTCCTGATAACAATGAAATAATTTTAACAGCTTGAAGTATTACCTTGGTTGAGTAGTTGCTTTCCCCACAATTGAAGAAGGTGATAATTTTAATAAGCCCATCTTTATCTACGAATGCCTGAGTCTTTTGCATGTTGAAAATTAAAGATTTCATTCATTTCCTGCAAAATAGTTAAAACAAATATCTTCTGTCAGAAGCTAGCTTCTCCCAACTTCAATTAAACTGCAGAATGACTTTCATGCATCAGAGACTGCACTGAAAAGATCAGTCAGTTCTATCTTCTCTACATCAGCTTTGTACTGCCACATATGGCCAACACTGATTCTTCAAGCACTGCAGAGAATTTCCCTACATTTTTCAATTTTCTGGCAATTGCACCTTTAACTGACGGTGAAATTATTATGGCTTTTGCTGTCATCTTAACTCTATTCAAAGTACTTAATATATCCCAATTTACTCAGTGTTAAAAAATCCTGTCTAATTTTGTTTTGACACTAACAGATTACTTCCCACATGCTCTTTATTAAAACAGTCCACACAGCGATTTGTTTTCTTTTGCTTTATTTTTCTAAAAAAAACTAGTCTGGATTTAAAGTTTGGGTGCAAAAATCCTGATTAACTGAAAAATAACATTCTTCATTGACTCTGGATTTTCAGCAATATCAAGACTTGTATCCATCTGGACATGACTTTGGTGTTAAGGTCAGGTTTAAATTCAAAGTTTAAGAACTCAGAAGTGGATTATACCAAAACTAAACAGGAGTCTTGTTGCAAACTGAGCGTGTCCATGCATTATATTGTTTGGAAACAGTTAATCACATACATATGACTTTTCAGACAGATCCAGCAAGAACAGAATTTATCTCGAGGTATTTATTCCTACCATTCTTCACTTCCCAGAGAAAAGCTATCAGTCAGTGACCCCGAAATATTTTATCATGGATGGCAGATCAAACGCTTGTTCACCTCTGTTGTGCTAGAGATTAGTCATACAACAGCACAGGTGAGAATGTGTTTGCTCTTCAGTCCCTTCTCTGAGAATATCCCCAAAAGGCTGATTGATGATAATCCTCAGGGAAGTGAAGAATGGCTGTAATAAATGGCTATCGAGCAAGTTCTGTTCTTACCTCCACTTTTCTAAATCCAGAGCAGACTCAAGTCCGGAGGACTTACGTCAGTAAAGGACAAACACTTCTGTGTTTACTGCACTAAATTCAACTAATACACAGTTGTTCAATTCCTGCTGTTAGAATAGATCTCTCTTGTGATTTTGGGCAAATTCTTTAATTTGTCTTTGCTACAGCCTCTCCTCTACACAGTAATAATGTTTCTTCATTCTTTTTCTTCTTCTTCTTTTTTTTTTTAACCCCAGAGCAGCAAGAAGCCTACCACTCTCTCAAAAATGCTGAGTAAATGCAGAGTGGACAACCTACACTGAGTTCAACGCTGCTATATCACACCATTTAGGATCCTAAAACTGGTTTGTCTAAAGCTAACTCACCATGTCTGTTTGTGTTGCAATTTTCAGGCTAGCTTGCTGATGGAGATTTCAGACTCAGAGAGGCATGGGCTGGCTGTCTTTGTGCCTTAATATACAGCACACAGAAGTGGGATACTTCTTGGTTGATCCTCCAGGTACCTTAATACAAACAGCAACAGTTTGCATTCTGGAAATAAGAAGAAATACAACTGAGAGCTTCAGATCATCTATTGCATACAGAGCAATGGGCACTGCGGAAGGGTAAAAGCCACTTGGACAGGTAGGGTAGGCAGCACTTGCATGAAACACCATTTTCCCCACAATATTCCAGAGAGAGAGAGAGG
>NW_008796041.1:3258595-3272602 GCF_000699145.1 Aptenodytes forsteri | reverse complement strand
GGCCCCGCCGCAGCGCGCCCGGGCCGGTGCCGCCCTGCAGCCCCCGGGCACACAGGGCTTCCCGGGAGGCCTCTGCAACGCAGGTGACACACTGAACAGGTCCTCTGCCATGCCACACCACGACAACTCTTCCTCTGCTACCCTTGTTAGTGTCAGGGGTCTTAGGCAAAGCTTGCTGTTAGCTGGCTTCGTTGGGTTGGCTGTTTCTTCCTCCAGACCGGGCCAAGTTGTTGAAAATTTCCCTGGAAAGCCTCTAAAGGAATTTTGTTTAAATAAATAAAATCATTAAAAACAAAACAAAAATCCCTACCATTGAAATATTCTACTTGGACGGTTTTTAAATTAAAATTCATATTTAAGAGAGGAATTTTTATTCCCCAGGGAAGAAACTCTTTGTCATAATATGTGCCAGTGATGAATGCGATAGATAAATAAATAGAAAAATCAGACAAGGGCAAATCATTATCCATTAGACACCATGAATGACTTTGGGATACTTTTTAACATGTACATGCTTGCCTAATTCATAGTTCGTTAATATAAGCAGCTGGGACGCAAGGCTCTCTCCCACCTCACGCATTGCTGAAGGCCAGGAAGGGTGCTACAGGGCTGCTCAAATGGTGCCAGCCAGCCATTACACTCACATAGTAGGAAATAATGTAAGACTCCTTCAAACCTGGGCTTTTTCAATTTGGTGTGTTCAGGCACCAATACACAAGGTCAACGTTTCAAAGATGTTTGCCTTTTGTTGATCTGAGTACAAAAGCACAGACCCTTGGGAGTGAAATTCTGAGCTAAACTATATTTCCTGACAATATTAACAACAGTCTCTGAAATGTCATTTGTTGCACACTGGGAATGTACGTAAATATTAAGCTGAAACGTTCACACGATCTTCCACTCATCTATTCCAGGGAAATGTCGTTGGTGAAATGCTAATGGAATGTGATGAAATACTCAAGCCAGAAAACTCATGAGACAAATTAAGGCCACTTGACTTTTCCCAACCATTGTAATAGCTACTGAGGCACTGACAGGGCCAGGGGAAGATTTTGTTTTGCTCTTGGGACATCACAGTGTGGTCTATTGAAAATAGCTTTATGATTCCTGGCTGACCTCGGATTTCCAACCTACTTTGCAAGATAGTATCAAAAAGTAAAGCCTCTGAAAGGGAAGAAAACTCAGGCAAGCACTGGGGAGACTTGGTAAGTGTTCTGTAAATGTTGCTTGTGGCTCTTGTGGTCCTTCCTGATTTCCATAGTCATTCTAAAAGTAGAAGAAACAGCTTCAGTTTGTGAGATGAACATAAGGAAATAGGCATCGCAAAATTTTCCTCAGCTGGTTTACCTCCACAGTCTTTCTTGGTTTTTTTCAGATGTATAACAGATCTCTTCCACATCTAACATTAAATACAGATGTATTTCAGAGGAACACCTATTTTCAGTTAAATTTGTCCTACGTTAGAGAGTCCAGATTTGATAAGAGAACTGGAAGAACACCCTCCACCCCCAAATACTGACATGTGGTAAAAGCAAACATGAGGAAAGAATAAAGCATTTTCCCCACAGCATTAAATTTTGAAAAGAATGGATTCTGGCAGGTGTCCGCAAGAAGCAGAAACTGACTGAAAGATAAAAACCTACACTATGTGCATCCATACCAGGTACAGAAGAGGTGGATCAGAGGCAACCAAACAGGAACAGAGACCTCCATTTATCTCTTGCAATGAAACAGAATATAGATGAAACTTGGCATCAGCCTGAAAGGATGGTTTGAAGTTAAGCTACACAAAGTCCTAAGGAAAAAAAAAAACACAACAACAAAAAAAAAAAACCCACAGCAGAAACAGATCAGAATATATGTGAGAGAGGAGAACAACTCCATTTAGGAGCCTGGTACAATCTGTAAGAATCATTAGTTACAAACCAAGGTAACTTGAAAGATGGGAAGTAACAATAGACTCTGCTAAATCTACACCTGGAAGCAGAAGCAAGGCCCTCCAAAGAGCAAAAGGCCTTTATCAGTACCTCTGAAACATTTTATTGATGAAATAATGAGAAAAATATTTCAATATCACTGACATCAAACACAAATAATCAAAGACAAGAAGAGAAGGAGAAATACTTGTGGGTATTGAGGTTGTCATGGGATTTATAAAGGATACAGATAGCTTGCAACATGATTGAAACAATTATTCACAGAAATAAAAAAGGCCCTTAAAAAAATTGGTACTATTTAGCTTAAGAAGGAAGTAGCCGTGGGTTTCTTATCTACCAATTAATTGCATTCTGCAGAGCTCTTGACTGGATACCAACCACATTTTTTTTGCTTATCCTCCTCTGACTTTTCTTTAGAAACAAGATTCCATATCAGTCCCCAGTGCATTTCCCCAAGGCGTAGGGCAGATGTAATTAAAGGCTACACAATTAAAAAGGTATTGCACCCAAATCACTATACTGTAACCATTTCTCATGCAGAGCCTGCTTTATAGAACTGCTGAAATTTAACTCAAAAATGTAACTTCATTCTAATCCACATCTCTATGCCCATCTGTAGTATGTCCGAGAGAGATTTCCCCCCCAAGAAAAAAAAAAAATTCTCAAGCATAGGGAGATGAAGAGATTATGAAAACTGCTTTTTCTTGAGGGCAATTTTTTCTTTCAGGTCACTTAGTGAAGTTCCCATTTTCTCTGATTAAATGACTTGGGTTTTAAGCACAGCTATTTGTCTACAGATTTGTTAGGGGTCTACAAAAGTCAAGAGGACTCTGTCCATTGACTTGAAGAGGCTTTAAATCAGAATTTTTAGGACCCAAATCTTAATCCCACTGAACTTAAGCCAAAGCACTGTTGATTTCAGTGAGGTCAGAATTCTGCCTCAGATGTACAAGAAGATGAAAGGTTTAGCTACATTTAAATGGAATAGGAGAAACTATGAATCATTGGATTTTTTTCTTGGTTTTGTACAAGAAACATCGCTGAATGAAACTAACTTTGGAGAACTATTGAATATATAGAAACCAAGCTTATATAGAAAACCAGTGCATAAATGAGGAGGCTACATGCACTTACAAGTTAATGAGAATGACACTATAATAAAATTCAACAAAATTTTGTGTTTATGATCAAAAAGGCAAAATATCATCATTTTAATGTTATATATACCAATTGTCATAATTTTACAGTTGCTCAAAAACATGATCCTAAGAACACTGTGTGGATGAGACAAGGAAATATTTACACCACCTATCTGTAGGCAGCTAGCTTTGAGGGCTGAATCATTAGGGCTAACTATGGTGAGCTCTGGTCTCCCAGGGGTTCCCAGATAGAAACAACAAGGCACCTTCAAACAGTGTTTCAGAGAAGGAACCTGGCCGTGTCCAAATGCATCTCCACTGTCAGTGGCATCCCTTCCTTCCCCTCTTTGTTCTCCCTGCACTCCCCAGCTGCCAGAACAGCCTTCTCTCCACATCAAAATTTGATTTTGGTTGCAGCTAGACTGATCTGGCTACTCTTATCCCTGCTTGAGGGAGGCTGTGGAGGAGGCGTATCCACAACAAGGATGTCATAAGGCAAAATACAGATGTGTAATTTCACCCATGGTCTCACAGAAGACAATTTTGAACTTTACCAAAGGATGGGAATGTGAAAATATGGGGTTCCCCTTTAGCCCACTGTGAGTAGGCTTTTCTAAAAAAATGCGAAGGAAAGGCAGAGGGCTGATTTACATCTCAGTAAAACTGGCACACCACTTCTACCCTGTCCTTCTCAATGCAGTTAAGACTCCCTTAAGCCTCACCAGGACATGTCTGATGCTCAGAGCTGGGGCTGCAGCACAGCCTTTGTTAGACCAGGCAAGTGCAAATGGCATCGCTTCAGCTCCTGATCCCTGCTGTCAACCCAAGCTGAAGGTTCAGGCAATTAACATTGCTTTAAGCAGACAATGAAAATGTGGCAATTCAGAGCAACCAGATAGGAAACAAAAATACTAACATTTTTCTATTCTGTATCACTTCTAAACAAAGAATATGCTCACCTTAGGCCAGTATCGACAATGCCCCAAGTCACAGAATCATGGAATCACAGGATGGCTGAGGTTGGAAGGGACTTCTAGATATTATCTGTTCTGACCCCCTGCTCAAGTAGGGCCACCTAGAGCCAGTAGCCCAGGACCATGTTCAGGCAGTTTTTGAATATACCTAAGGATGGAGACTGTACAACTTCTATGGGCAACCTGTCCCTGTTCTCAGTCACCCTCACAGTGACTGGTCCTGTCACTGGGCACCACCAAAAAGAGCCTGGCTCCATCCTCTTTGCACCCTCCCTTTAGGTATTTATATACATTGATAAGATCCCCCCTGAGCCTTCTCTTCTGCAGGCTAAACAGTTCCAACTCTCTCAGCCTTTCCTCGTAAGAGAGATGTTCCAGTCCCTTAATCATCTTCGTGGTCCTTCATTGGACTCTCTCCAGTATGTCCATGTCTCTCTCATACTGGGAAGCCCAGAACTGGACACAGTACTCCAGGTGTGGCCTCACCAGTGCTGAGTAGAGGGGAAGGATCACCTCCCTTGACCTCCTGGCAATACTTTGTCTAATGCAGCACAGGATACCATTTGCCTTCTTTGCAGCAAGGACACTGCTGGCTCACATGTTCAACCTGGTGTCCACCAGGACCCCCAGGTCCTTTTCTGCAAAGTTGCTTTCCAGCTGAGTGGCCCCCAGCATGTACTGGTGCATGGGGTTGTTCCTCCCCAGGTGCAGGACTTTGCACTTCCCCTTGTTGAATTGCATGAAGTTCCTGTCCATTTCTCCAGCCTGTTGAGGTCCCTCTGGATGGCAGCACGCCCTTCTGGCTTATCAGCCACTCCTTCCAGTTTGGTGTCATCAGCAAACTTGTTGAGGGTACACTCTGTCCCATCATCGAGATCATTAATGATGATGTTAAACAGGACTGTGATCCAGTATTGATTGCTGGGGAGCACTGCTAGTCACTGGTCTCCAACTAGACCTTGTGCCGCTGATCACCAGCCTCTGGACCTGGTCATTCAGCCAGTTTTCAATCCACCTCACTGTCTGCTCATCTTGCATCAACAGCTTCTCTATGAGGATCTTACGGGAGACATTGTCAAAGGCCTTACTGGAGTCCAGGTAGACAATAACCACTACTCTCCCCTCATCTACCAGGCCACTCACTTGATCATAGAAGTTTATCAAGTTGGTTAAGCATGACTTCAACCTGACTGCTCTTGATGATTTTCTAATCTTTAATATGCCTGGAAATGTTTTCTAGGAATAGCTGTGCCATTACCTTCCCAGGGATCAAGGTGAGACTGACCGGTCTGTAATTCCCCGGGCCTTCCTTCTTGCCCTTCCTGAAGACAGGAGTGACATTTACTTTTCTCCAGTCTTCAGGCACTTCTCCCAATCACCACAATTGATCAAAGATTATTGAGAGTGGCCTTGCCATGACGTGAGCCAGCTCTCTCAGCACTCATGAGTGCATCCCATCAGGGCCCATGGACTTATTATGTTCAGTTTGCTTAAGTATTCTTTGTCCTGATCCTCTTTCACCGAGGCTACATCTTCCTTGCTCCAACCTTTCCCTCTGGTCTCTGGGACCCGGGGTTCCTGAAGGCCAGTCTTGCTAGTAAAGACAAGACAAAGAAGGCATTCAGTACTTCAGCCTTTTCCACGTCCTGTGTAACCAGGTCCTCCATCTCCTTTGGCAATGGGCCCACATTTTCCCTAGCCTTCCTTTTGTCATCTATGTACTTACAGAAGCCCTTCTTGTTGTCTTTGATATCCCTGGCCAGATTCAGTTCCATCCGGGCTTTAGCTTTCCGAACTTCATCCTTGCTTCCGCCCTTGGTATGCTTCCTTTTTGTGCTTGAGTTTGGACAAGAAGTGAATGCCATTTCCAGACACGGTTTATATACTTTATATAATTGCATAATTGAATTGTACCCATTTACACCACAACTGAGTTTAGGATTCTGTGTGTTTGAAACACCGTTACCAAAAATAAAATATTAAGTAATTTGCAAAAATGTCAGGTATGAGCATGAACATCTGAAAAGCACAGGCAAAGCAATAGTTGTCTTCACAGTAGATGCTAAAAGCTGAATTTCTTTTATGTTTCCCTTCTGTGTTCCTAAAGCAGGTGGTGTGCAGCATTTATTGTTTTAAAGCTGTATCAACATGAAATATGCAAGTGCCACACTCCAGAATAAGGTTTGCCAGTGTGCTTACTAAGCAAAATCAACTCTTACAGGACTGCCATCAACTAAGGATATTGGGGTATAGTATTTAAGGAAATATGTTTCTTTTTTGATTTTTTATGAGTTAATATAAAACATAATAATCATAAACACAAAAAAGGGCCAATGTTTTTCTAAAGGAAATTTGTAATTTTAAAAAAAAATCTTTACAAAGTAAGATATGCAATACCATTTGCACCATGCTCCCTAATCACTGTTCAATTGCTAACATCCACAGTCTGTGTTTTTGTTAAATGTGCCTGTTATCCAAGGACACGACGATATAATTACTTTGAGTCCTTAGGAACAGCTTGGATTGTTTATAAGATCAATTTTTTTTTTCTATCAAGACAAAGAAATGAAGTGAATAACATTACAGGCAGTTAAGAAAGAGTTGCATACAGAAACATGAACGGAAGAAGCACTCGCTAACAAAATTATCACAATTGATAAAAAATTGATTGCCAAGAAAAGACAGTGGTATAGGAAAAATGTTGTTGCTGCAGATGCATGCTCAGTAAAATCAATCAAACAAACAAACAAAAAAAACCAACCAGAAAATGCCCAGCAGCACTATTTTGCATTATACAGATTCTGTCTGTGCTAATATGTGCCAAATGAGGTCTGTGACTGAAGACCCACTATAGAGCAAAGCAGAGTTTCTACCAGCTACGGAAAGCCTAGAACTTCATGTACTTCTTAAATATGATTCACCCATTTCCTTTGTCCTCTTGGGAGCATGACGTGGTTTCCTGTTGCCTACTGATCAATAGGCACATGACAGCATGCATGTGCAAAGGTTTAGCTGTGACATCACAGATTGCAGCAAGAGAAGCACAAGCAGTCAGATACAAACTGCATCCTTCATGCAGAGCCTTTAGACTGATGGTTCAAGAACTTTCTGCAGGACCTGAATATGTGCATATTTAAGGCAATCATATTTTCCTTGTTTCACACATAGACATGAATTCCTCCAGTCACAAACCAGCCCACAACAGAAATACTGACTGTGAGAAGATAACTCAAGATTTGTGTCTGTAAGACAAAAGATATTTCCTCACCTCCAGGAGACCATGACTTGTGTTGCATAACACCATTTTTTATCTTTATTTGCTTCCTTTTCTTTATGCGCTGTAGTTTGTGCTTTCTATTTTGTTATTTGAAAGAGAAGAGAAAGTTTCTTGAAAGTATTGTTTCTTTTAAAGATATCTTTCCAAGTCCATATCAGAAAGAAAACAATTAGAGACCTCTGTAAAAGGGAAGAGGATTTAGCAATAAGTCACTGAGATTAGAAAGGGAAAAGACCTTTACTGCTTGTTTACATTTCCCTAAAAATCAATCTTTAGATTTGAATGAATCTTTGTCATTATAAGGGCTGGGCAGGTGCAGAACATCAAAGCAGATATATTTATACTCCCCTCTGAATTTTGCTTTTCAGTCCATGGCTATCTCCCACTGCAAATAGTGTCTGCATCAGAAATGGATATAACTCAACAGTTATTCATTAATAATTTTTAGCAATTACCTTTCTGACAATTCTGCTATGTATGGAACAATGCCGGTTTATAACAGATGGCAGTCTCTGCCCTCAGTCTGACTTTTCAGTTCACACTGACATCACCTTATGTTGACTCCCAATCTACTTATCACAGCAGAAATAAATGCTCATCTCTCTGCTGGGAGCCAATGATACCTCAGAAGTTGAATTCAGCCTGTGCTGTTCTAATGTACACATGATATAGCTTAAACATTTCCAGAATTCAAAACCTTTTGCTGGCTTAAAAAAAAATAGATGCCAACCTCTTAGACTGTTCTTGTTTCTTGCTTATTTTATCTGTTGTCTCTGTGTGAACTGCAGACTCTCCTTTCCTTCTCCTATCTGAGCAAAGCACCAGAGTGTGCTTTGCATCTGTAAAAGCACAGACTTGCCCGTTTTGAACTATTTCTAATTCTCTTTAAGTTTGCCAGTTTTCAAGGAATTTAATTATATCCAATAAGGAATAAAGGTTTAAGGAAGCAAGAAAGCTGTGCACGTGTTTGATGCACAATTAATGATTCCCTGCAGAACACATTTAACCTCATGAAAGGAGGTCAAACCAGAGTGGCCAAACAGATGACTAACACAAAGCCAATTCTTAGAAATTGGCTCTACAAGGAGAAGTGCATGGAAAGGACAGAGTGGAGGGAGTTCTACTATGGCCCCGTGAGCTCCACATGCAGAATGAGTAGTCGATCACCGCTACTGTCATTTAAGCAAAGCTTACAAAAGGTACAGGTAAACGTAAAAATTTGAGAATTAGGATTAAACACTCAAAATGGGCATAAATCTATATTACACTGGGAGAAATAAGGGAAGAAAAGGAAAAGAGTAATGCTTTGGAGCTGACAGAAAAGAGAGAATGTATGAGGAAAGGAGACCCAGGTTTAAATATCCTGTTCTCCTTCCATTAATTATAGTCATGTTCATCTCCAAATATGTGTAGTTTTTGTATCCTCTGCTGAGTGACTGAAATCAGAACATGTATTGAAAGTTTCCGCCTAAAGATGCTCATACTGACATTCTTCAGAAAAGACGAAGCTATCAAGTTGAGACAATGTGAAGAACACATCAGATGTGTGAATTTCTCATCTTTCACTTGGCTTTTATAAAAAACATAGCTACATTGTCAGGGACAATAGAAGCAAGGGAAGGCCTTGAAAAATAAGCCACACATTGGGTCGATAAAACTCTCATAAAGTGTTAGCTTTATGACTGTTAGGAACTTAGGAATTGTCATACTGGGCCAGGTGAATATTTTTTCTCAGCCAGTAGCATGTTTCAGGTGTTTCAAAGAGAGATAAAAGAAAGCCCATGAGGAAAACTCCTTGCTAAAATTTTCTGTCAGTGGTTAGCTTATAGCCATCCCATGTAATTTAATTCTCATTATCCTCATGAACGTCCAGTCCTTGTTTGAACCCTGCTATTTTTGACAATGATTTTCATAAACCTGCTGTTCACTGTGAGAAGAATATAAACATGCTTTGAAAATTTAGATTTCCTCTGTCTATAATTTGAAGTCTCCTGCTTCTTGAATGGTAGTAAAGAGTAATAATGGGGCAAAATCTGGAGATGGGATGAAGTTGCATTTAAAGTAGCAAAATAGGATTTGATACACCTGGCACTCCTGAAGATATTCTTCATGGCCTTTGGTAAGTATTTAAATCCCTCTGTGACTTAATATTCAAACATCCACATATTCATTTGGTTATCTTTAGCTGTCTGTTAATTCCCCAATTCTGATGCAATAATTACTTAAGGATTCTCTTTGTTCCTTTTACATATCTTCTGTATTTAATTTTTGCGTTATTCTCTGCCTTTTGCAGAGTACATGAAAGGGTTCCCTAGTTAAGGATTTCCTAACCTAGTATTTGTCTCTGGAGTGATCAATATCACAAACTTAAGGAAAAAAGAATTAAAATTAGTGCAAATGTAGTGAGGTCTTGCCTCAGTGAAACCCACCGGTAAAGTCTGCAAAACTTAAAAGTGGCACCTCACCTGTTGTATTTTACAAATCTGCTACTTGGTCGTTTCAATGGACGTCTCCATTTTATGAGAAACAGACAATCACTCAGCACTCCCTATGCAGCCGTCCCATCCCATTCACGGCTTCATAGGTCACTCCCATATTCCATCCCTCCTTCCAGAATGGAATGGTTCAGATGCCTTTCACCTTTTCTCATCATAATTACTCTTTTCTAGACCTTCCAGCAAGGTACACCTGGAACCAACGGTCTGAACAATTGTTTCTCTTAGTTTCCATTAATGGAAGTTATGTGGCTTCTATTGTGTATGTTTTATGGATGATCTGTCTCCTACGGGAATATGCCTTGTTTGCTAGGGCTGACAAAATTCTGGAAAACTAAATTCTTAGCCAGAATCATCCATCAAATGTGTTTTCCCTTCAGTTTGGCAATTTAAGGTTGTTGATGTTTGTGGCACTTAAGAAGTCTGTCTGTTTTCATTCCCTCATGAAATAAACTTTTTTCTGTTTGTGCTTTAGTCTTTATGAATCTGAGTAATGCACATCTAATAATAATATACTGCTTTGATTCATACTAAATAACATGAAAGGGTTTTGTTGTTGTTTATTTTTTTGATTTTTTTTTGTTAACTGAAAGGGTTTGAACAAAAGAAATGTCTGCTAGAGCCAGGCTAGTGAAGCATGTTTGAGGTAGAATCATCCAGATATTGAATCAAGAAGATGCATCTTACTCTGGGCAACTAAAGGGTCCCTAAGTGAAGAATACAGTCATTCAAAAAGTCTTGTCAGGGCATGTCAGGTGTCAGGAACAGCAAGAATAGAGCTGCTCTAAGAGGAAGGTGAGCCAGGAGCCGTGGGTGCCCACCACATGGGCGTCCTCGTTGAGAGGGCACAGTCCTGCAGTATCCGAGCAGAGTAGGGCTGGTGACAGCAACAGGTCTGGGACAGCCCAGTGAGCATCAGACAAACTCAAAGCAATGAGTCAGGTCTGCAGCTGATCCAGTCAACAAGTCAAGGACCAGGCACAGGGGTATGTGCAACGTGGCTTGGGCAAGGGCTGAGGGCACAGGTTGAACCTTGCTCCTGGGCCATGGGCAGAAGGTGTATGGGTCCCAGATAAGGTACCTCGTGGCAACTAATGACTTTTCATGCACTCAGGCCTGGAGATGTTTCCCACACACTTACTAGGGGCACTTCAGCTCAGAGCAATCCAGTTACACATCCAGGAGTGAAGACTGCGGGACAAACACCTGTATTTGTCTTTTACTAAAAAATAAGCACCCCTCTCAGCTACAAGTATCATCTGGATAACTCCTAACAGGATGGCTGGCTGCAGTAGAAAACCTGCATATTACATGCCAGGAAGGCTCAGCTAGACTTGTACTCTCTAAAAGAGCACACAGTGGATATGATGACTGCAATAAAAACAGTTGCTGCTCTTTGGGGGTAACTGCTGTTATGCTTGGGCACAGCTACAGAGACAAAGAAATGAACTCCTTGCCTAAAGTGCTAAGAAAATCACAAATTATTTCTTTATTACTTGGGGAAAGGATCTCAATTAAATTAATTGCTCTGCTTTGCAGTTTATTTCAGTTGGTTCAAGCTTAAGTTAAAAAGAAAGGTCTATACCACCAAAATAGAAACAGAGATATTTTAGGAGCTGTGAAATACACAAGCGTATAAAACGCAGAGTAGGGATTGCCCTCAGCGGACACCTTTTCATTGTTTAAATGTGAGGGTCTTTTTTTTGCAAATGTAGGTGAATGACACTACTCCCAGATCAATGCTTCTGATATTTTGAATTGATATTCATGAATTCAACCAAACCCTCTAGGGAGGGTCTTTTATACCTGATGTCCTAGAACGGATGCGATAACAAAAGGAATAGAAAGTTGAGTGCACACATCACTGAAGGGAGAAAACATGCCCATGACTTCTCACCCAGAAGCTGGGTTGCCCCAAAAACAGTCTTTCAAAAAAGTAATATGGATGGGAAGCTAATCAGTTCTTTAGCATACCCTGTGAGCTCCTATGCAGCTGTTTTCCCAAAAATGAGGCTGAAATATTTACATGTGGGGTCCATTTAGGACTAATTTCTCCAGGCACTGGTAAGAAATTAGGCAGCAAGCCCACATCTTGCGATTTCCAGACTAGGCTCTTTTGTAGATTCATGGTTCAATGCATCTGCTTCAGGTTAAATGCTCTTTCATTTAAAGGATATTAAATGCCAAACTTGCAAGGGATTTTAAGTAAGATATTGTCAAGGCCAAGGTGATAAATCAGATTTTACAACTTAAGGCACAAAAGCCATGTTTGATCAATACCAATCTCATGCGTCTATGGATAATGATAATTCATGGTGTCAACTGGACAGTGTGCATCAGAGCAAACAGTCCCAGATCACTTCAACACTTAACAAAAGGAAGAGATTGTGGCAGCTTCAGCTGGGATTCAGGACACACACATCTTTCTACCAGTTCTGCCACAGACATTACCCAGCAACTTAGCATTTCCAATCAGGAAAAAGAGTCAGTAAAACATAAATAGCTATGCAGTCATCCACCATGACTTTGGTGGATGCTAGGAAGAATACAGGACTAAGAGCACAACACACTCCTTCTGTAAATATGGTCCATTCTTTGACACCCAGAGACTTAACGTACACCCGTCTTAAGTGTGACAAGAGAAGCTGGGATCTCTGCTAACAGGGAATGCCTTCCTAAGGGGAAAAAAGGAAGATATTTTTGACCTTCCCTAAGGCATTCACTAACTGACCACTTCTTTACCAAGCACCAGTCAGTTCTAGTGCTCTTGTCAGCCTTCATGCAATGCCCAGACATCACTTCTGAAGTACCTTGCCATGCAGTCAGGGAGTGGTTGTCACTAACTCAGCCCACACACTGCCATCTCTGTCTATACAGATCTGTTTTCTTTGGATATTAACCAAGACAGGGAATGAGGACAAGAAACTCATACTGCTCTCTGGGGCAAGTAATACTGAAAACGAGTGCAATCCAGATAGTACTCTGCAGGTTGACTTGGCCTACAGAATGTTTCTGTGGAGCCCAATGCTTTTTCCCATAAGATCAATAGTGACTATTGCAGCAACTATTGCAGCAACAATCTCTGCCCAAATAGACAATTTCTGTCTCCTGTATCTGTTTCAGCTCGCCAGAAACAGGCAGTCTGCCACTGCTGATGGTGTGAGAATGGGAGATTATAGCTTCTGCTGGTAAGCAGTGACTCTTGCCAGCAATAGTAACTGCTGCTGTCACTACTACCTGGCTGTCACCTGTCCTATCTCCTGTTCCCCTCCTCCTCATCTTCCCCATGGCAGAAGTTTGGTTTTCCTTGGTAGAACCAGGCATACTTGACTGATGTGGTTGTATGGCCTTGCTCGCATTTAAGGGCAGGAAGGAAAGTATTGCTCTTAATACAAGAGAATAATAGGAAGATTTATGAGCAAGATGGTTGCAAGAAAGGGAGAAGAGGAAGATAGTCTGCTGTTACAGGGGAGTGAAGATGCTGGAACATATCAATAACTGCAACCTCATTTAGCTGGTGAGCAGACAGCTGTAGGTGAGGATAAGAACAGTTTTGTTTAAAGAGAGAAGGACACAAAGGAAGTGAAAATCTGTTGCTCTACTGAGAGGGTTGAGGTTGAGGGTGAAGAAGGCTGAAGTTTCTTTAGCATTGCTGCAGAGAAAGGGTAAGGCTCTGGGGATATGGGCCTGAGGTCAGATCCTGTCTTTGCAGTTTATCCAACTGCAGTGGATCACACTGCACAAACTGTGCAAATGCTGACTCCATAATAATGTAAATAGCACTTATAAATAGGAATGCATTAAATCTTCTCTAGCTTAGCTTTTCCATTTCTTCATCTCTGAGAGATGCTCCTTCTTAGTGTAGAACTCCTGTGGGTAGTTCATCTGAGTACAGCATTTATACAGTGAACTGAACCATTGGTTTAAATCACTTGGGTGTTATGTCATTTATTTTAGGATAGGTTTAAATCAGACTAAAGTTCTATCAGGTTTGAGACCACCTAAGGCACCTGAAGGTGCACAAGTCCATGGGACCTGATGAGATCCATCCGTGGGTCCTGAAGGATGAAGTTGCTAAGCCACTATCTATCGTATTTGAGAAGTCATGGCAGTCCAGTGAAGTTCCCACTGACTGGACAAAGGGGAACCATAACCCCCATTTTTAAAAAGGGAGAAAAGGAAGAC
>NW_008796041.1:3238346-3257489 GCF_000699145.1 Aptenodytes forsteri | reverse complement strand
AGTGAGGTGGTGGATGCCCCATCCCTGGAAACATTCAAGGTCAGGTTGGAGGGGGCTCTGAGCAACTGGATCAAGTTGAAGATGTCCATGCCCATGGCAGGGGGGTTGGTCTAGATGGCCTTTAGAGGTCCCTTCCAACCCAAACTATTCTATGATTCTGTGATTCTATGATTCTATGATTGTATGATTCTATAAAACTAATTAAGAAAAAACAAAACCTTCTCTATTGCAAATTTGCATTAAAATGTACAATGAGCTAAAGGGAAGTTTGAAAACAGTATTTACATGTTTTCAGTGAAGCCTAAGCAAAAATTAGGTTCTTAAAGCATGTGTTATTAAATTACCTCAAGTGATCTGGAAAAACACAGTTTGATGATAAACTAAACAAAACATCTTTCTTGGGCACCAAGGTCTCTAGATTTACGATACAAATCCTGAAAAGATGGCCCTTGGAGGCACCACAAGTAGTTGTCTAGTTGCAACTTTGTTAATAAAAAAAAACAAAACAACAACCAAACAAACCACAAAACCACACTATCCTGCACAATATTGTCACAATGCTTTTCATGTCGAAACACATAAAACCAAGTCTTCCCAGGGCTTCCATTTCTCTAACCATGAAAGATATTTAGGTCTAAAGAAAGATGTTACCTTTCCCTAGAAAACCTTGTCCTGCTATGTTATAAGACTGACGCAGCTACAATACCACTACTTCTATAGCATTTCTAGCAATTCTGTTCCTAGCCTGTTCCTAAAAACACTTTAGTAATGGACATGTCGTAGGCTCCATATTTCATCATAGGTGACCATCACAATTAATACTGAGCTATGCAATCGTTTCTGGTCCCAAACTGAAATACACTCTTTTAAGTAGACCAAATTTTCTTAGCTTGCTTTTGAGACTGGTGAGAGAAAGTATCAAAAACATTACTGAACTCAGCATCTGACATTTAGAGTGAGATTCAGCTCACAGATTAAGACAAACCCATTTAAGTGTCTCTCTGTAGTTGTCCAAATGTGATTTAAGTGCTTAGGATCTGATTATAGTTAAAGAAGATCTCTTAGCATGAACAGTGGAGCCTGTAAAGATATGTAACTGGCCAAATATATTTAGTTTAGAGAAAACTGAGTAGTTCTCTTAACTTTCTTGACTTTTTTAACTAGGACCTACCTAAGGTGTCTTGTGCAAACTGAGACTCCTCATGGTATCCAAGACATCTTCAGAGACTTTGAAAATGTTACAGGGTTCTATGGAAGACCACAGCTTTCTGGAGCACTAGCTGTAGGGCATATCCTAGGACACCTCAAATGTCACAAAATATCTACGTTTGCCATTTGAGATAGCACATCAATAGCATAGAGGATCAGATGCAATTAATCTCTATGCTCCTAATCTTTTTCTGGACTCCTAAATTGTTATGCAAGCATTCAGTTAGGAGTTAGTATTTTAAGAAATTTACTGGAGCTGGACATGAGAGACTATGCAGATCTACAAAATAAGATTTTTGAAAGAAGAAAGTGTATTTTCCAAATATTTTCCAAAAAATATGCTATAAATATTGTAATTGCAATAAAGCCTAGGACTCCTCCATAGCATTAAGATCATATAGAGCGATGACAAATATAAGTGAGAAGGTTTGTCATGTAGATCGTACCACTCTACATTGTATTATTGCAATTGGTTCCACATACCTACAGTTTCCTGCAACCATTTATAGGATTAAGGGTTCTGTCTTCTCACATCCTGTCTTAACATTTCAATCTTGATAAAATCATTCTAACCTGGGGTTTTTTTTAAAGATTTGAACAGCAAATTAGAACATGCAGGATAAAGTCATTTTGTTACAGGGATAAAAGAAAAGGTGCAACATTTATTTAGCCTTATGTGGAAACTTTCCCAATACAGTGAACAGAGGAATCTTTTGCTAAATCAGGAAAACAGGAGATCAAAAGATGAACTTCCAAAGCACAAAAGGCCAGAAGAATGCAATTCCTCCTCAGAGTTGCTGTTCTAAAGAGATTTACTCTTTCATTTATGAAAGACTTGAAGCTACATATTTCCCTTTGGGCACATTGGAAAGGTTTGTGACCTTGGACCTAGATTTTATCGTCTGCTGGCCAAGATTCAAGTTTATGCAAATAGTTGAGTCTTGATAGAACTGTCATCTAATGCCTTTTATAGTTTGTTGGAAATTTGGTTTTATACATAATAGCTTACCTCTGATGTACTTTGCTTATAAAGTGAATTTGCTAGCAGTGTGCTTTTGCAGGGGGACAGGGGAATACGTTTGAGTTTTTAAAAACCCTTATGCATGATAAAGAGTGCTTTTACATTTGGTTTTGTTTTAACAGCATACCCTCTGTTCTCTGGTACTCACTGAAAGAAGCATTCATTTACCAATAGGTTGTATAATTGTGGTTATTCTAGACACGACAGGGGTATAAAATAAAACAACCTTTTTTTTCCTGCCAAATGTATGCTATTTCCACAAATTTCAATTAAAGCAATCAGAAGTGCTGTTAAGGAGTTTCCATCAAAGGTGGTAATTAAGGCAGATGATTCTCCAGCACCTGGGAGTAACCTTCTTTTGTGCTTGATATAATGTATTATTGTCCTGTGAGAACAATAACACATGCATGTGTTTTGCTGCAACCTAGGTGAGAAAGTGAGATAATTTCTCCACTGAAGGCTCAGTTCAAGTTCATATAACTTCATCTACCAAATCCATACCAGAACTCTTGCCCTTAGTCCATAAAGAGTTCACAGTCTACAGCTGTTTAACTGTTTTAATTATTAAGCAGCAACACAACAGCGAAGAACATAATGACTGAGAATGGGCACAGGTCAGAACACTTCATCTGAGAACACTTCGCTCTGGGCCAGCAATTCTGATTTTAAGTAATGTCCATTTGTAAGATTCCAGTTTTCTCTGGACTTTGAGTGATGGTATTGCTGATACATGCAAAATTTCACTCAGGCTTGAACTATTTAGTTTGCCTCTCTGGCTGCCAGAGCTGAACCAATAGCCTCAAAACAAAGGGAGGTTCCAACCTGGCATTGGGTTCATGTGGTTCATGCTGTGATCCCAACTAGCGCTCATGATGCCTGCTACTCAGTGAGATTGAACAGTGAAGGCAGAAAAGCTTGCAGAAGCTGAAAATCCTTGCACCATGTAACTTAAGTTTTTCCTCCACAGCACGTCTTCATGGTACAGGATATTGATAGCTGAAATGGATCCAGTACCAGAAGCAGTCTGGCTGCAGAAATCAAGCAATTTACCCAAGTTCACTTACTCTGCTAGGAGACACTGATCTGCACTTACCAAGTATCAGTACTGATATCTGTGAGAACACTTATTTCCATCTATTAGTTGTGTATTGACAGGAAGATGAAGGAGATAGAAGCAATCATTTGTTTGAGATGAAAGGAAATTCAGTAAACATTTATTTTAGCAGGAATTATATTTTTTATGCATATTTTTAATGGATTTGAAATGTGAGAATAACAAATCAAGGACTTTTTTTTGAAAGAAGCACTGTGTCAAGAACTATAACAATGAAACCACTCCTCATAAATGAACTCACCTGTCAATGGGCCAGATTATGAACTCAGTTACATTGATATGAATCTGCAATAGCTCCACAGAAAGCAA
The DNA here is from genome assembly GCF_000699145.1 of Aptenodytes forsteri. Classification (NCBI taxonomy): domain Eukaryota; kingdom Metazoa; phylum Chordata; class Aves; order Sphenisciformes; family Spheniscidae; genus Aptenodytes; species Aptenodytes forsteri. The sequence goes on along the minus strand of NW_008796041.1, from coordinate 3,253,836 downwards.
TTAATCTCGTTATTCTCACTATTTTAATTGCAAATAGAATCCGTTGTGACATGCCCAAGCATCTGAATTTGATGACCTTCAAGGTCTTACAAAGACCTTGAAAACATCAGTGCTACTCTAAGCTGCTTATCTGTACTGGTATCAATGACCCTAAGCCAATTAGAAATAACTATGAAATTCTGAGAACAAAGGTATCAGAATAACAATAGGTGTTTTTGTCTATCGTCCCAAATGAATGCAATGGCATAGACCTATACAGGCAGATAATAACCTTTTAGAGTTACTTGTTGAAGATTTTCTTATGGAAGGCATTGCACAGTAGATAAGTTTCTGGCACTGAACTTCCTTGACAGTGTTCATTGAGGAAGGTCCACAAGGAACATTGGGTGTCTGGCTGACAAAGCAGGGGAAGAGTACCTAAGAACTTCACCATTAAGCAACCTGATAAAGATTGCTTCACAATATTAAAAAAGGATGCTAAAAACATGGAAGATAGCTGAAAACTACTGTAGGAAAAGGAGAAAGACCTGATGAGCAGTTCAGGTATGCAGGAATACCCAGAGAACAGGAGTAAATTGGAAAAATTCAAAATCTTGGAACACCATCAAAATTGTGTTCTTATTTAAGAGAGACGTTAGAATAAGTTATAGAACTGGAATGTTTATGCAAAAGGAGTTAATATCTGAGGAAAATTTAAGAAGTATTTTTTTTTCTGTATATTAAAAAAGTTTATATTTGCTCTCATTCATGAAGAAGTGACAATAAAAGATAAAAGATACCGAGTACTTCTGAATAAATGTAAAAGAAGAAAAACAGAGGTATGGAATGTGCTTCAGACTGCCTAGTAACAGGGGAATTTTGAATAGTTTTAAACAATTACAAAACAGGCATATGTGGTGACAATGAAGAACCTGAATTAGCTAGATTTTATTTGAAAAACAATATGGTAGAACACAGAAATATGTCATAAAAAATTTATTTAAACAAACCTTTTCTTTAGAAAATGAAAGAAGTTATTGAAGAACTAACAATTCTAGATTTAATTCTGACAGGTAGAGAGGAGCTGCTTAAGTATTTGATATGAAAGGATGAGATAAAGTCACTATCAGCTGGATAAAAAATATCCTCACACTACAGTTAATGATTCATTGCTAGGGTATGAAGATATTTCAGGTAGTGTCTTGTATACCTATATGGTGTTTCCTGATCAGTTCAGTATTTTCTTTAAAGATTTAGGTAAAGGAATAGAAAATAGATTTATTGATTTTTTTTTTTTTTAATTGGTTCATGCTCCTTCCAGAGTCGGCATCTCCTATCTGTTGATGACTGCTCTTTCACACTAGTCTTCTGACTACTGGCTCTCAGGAGCCTCAGAATACTTGACCCACTGTTGCCAATCCAGAATACAATTTCCAAATACAAAGATGTAATCTACAGACTTACATATATTTAATGCACTCTTTATCCCTTTCAACATGCCTTTTTTTGTTGGGTTTTTTTTTGTTATCTCCTTCATTCAGGCAACTTGCACTTTTTTAGCTGATTACTTTATGTTAAACTTATATGGAAACTTTGTTCCTAGCTGCACTATAGTTCAAGTTCCACATCTTAAAATGCTGTGGCTGAGAAAATCTGCAGTCTGTGTATAATCCTTGGTACAATATGGCAGGTGTCTTTTGTAGATCTTCTCTAATTCTTTGATGGTCTACAGACATCCTGCTCAGTGGTATATTGCCTATGTGCATATTACTGATGTTATCAATTTCTCCAATATAACGGTTACCCTGCTAAAACAAATAACCTTCATAATTTTCTGGCCTGCATAGCTTTCCCTTAAACAGTATGCTACTGTTTTTTTTTCCTTTGGTGTGAGACCTACACACGTCGGTTGCTTCACTTGACATCCCAAATGTCCTCCCATCGCGGGATAATCACCCAGATGAGTCCATCACGGTGGCGCATAGAAGGCTGGCACAGGTTCTCAGCACATATGCATAAGATTAAGGAAGTAGACGCTGTTTAAAATTATGCTTTTTTTGCAACATCATCGTTTTCTAAAATATATACTGCATATTTTGAGATAGAACACAACTGGAGAAGCATCATATAAGTGTTGACCTTCTAGTTGACAACTACCCACAAAATATTTATTCCCAACTAATTTTAGCAATGTGTTTCACTCTCTGCCATTGCTTTAAACTTTCCATTTCACACACTGATTAGCTCAGTAATATTATCAGTTTCTTTTCTAATCTGTGAAGCACTGAGGCATTCAAGCAGGGCCAGGAGGGAGGTCACAAGCAACCTACAAGGCAGTATCAAAATTCAAAATGATCTTGAGAAACTGGGGAGATAAGATGAAATTCAACAAGATGAAATTCAATAAGGAGAAGTAAAAGGCACTGCACCCCAGAAGAAAAAATCATATGTGTAACTACAAAAAAAGGAATAGTACACGAGGCAGCAATGTGCCAAGAGAGACCTGGGAATGACAGTACATTCTGAGAAGAATGAAAGTCAACAGAGATATGATAATTCAAAACTGGTGAATCTCATTCTGTGATTCATTAAGACCATGTGAGAGGTAAGATATGGGAAATAATGATTAAAATTCACTTACCACCATTCCAGTGAGCTACTGTATAATTTTAAGCACTATAGCAGAAGATATACATAGCCCCAAAAGTTTGAAAGAGAAACAATAAGAGAAAAAAAGTTTAGAAGACATAACTTACAGGGAAAGGTTGAAAAAATTGGATTCCTTTTGTCTACTGAAGGGAAGACAGAGACTGAGACAGGATGACTATCTGCAAGATGTACAATGGTGCTATAAAAAAGATGATGATTAATTGCTTTCTACATCCACAAGGGATAAAGGAAAAAGAAATTAGTTTAACTTGCAAAAATGTAATAAGAAACACATTCAGATTACAAGGGAGTAAAGCATTGGAACAGGTTATCCAAGGAAGCTGTAAAATCCACCCCACTGGAAATTTTTAAGAAAATGTTTTCAGAAAAGCATCTGACAGAAATGGTTAAGATATACCCATCTTGTCTCACATCTAGGGGACAGATTAAAACAAGTTCTCTTGAGAGCCTGTCAAGATTTATGTTTCCATGGGTTTTTGATATTTGAAGGTGGAAGCAATGGTATTTGAAAATAACTGGAAAAGTCATAGGGGTGGTAAGGGTGAGAAAACTGTTGAAACTTGAAAAACAAATTTGAACTCACTAGTCCACTGATGATGAGTATATTAAATTATACTCACAGTATGTGTTTTTAAAATGCTTCAAGGATACTGAAAAAATATGGGTATCCTTGTTTTATACCATAACTATAAATTCAGCATGGAAATAAACAAATACTGATTTGGTTTTGGTTTTGTTTTAAACAGGGCATTTCTAGGACTCTGAGAGTAGGTGAGTCTTCATGGGTATGTTTCAGCTCACTAATTTTCTCCTGTGGCAACTTCGATGTTTATATCTGAGTTTATCAACCCGGCTACCTTTTGTAGTCCATAAAAGGAAATATGTGAAATAATGCATGATTCATCTGATCAATTTAGAAACCTGCTTTAGGATGAGATTAACTGTGCTGTGCAAAGGTCTGGTTTCCTCCAGTGGCTGTAAAAAAAAGTCTAGACAACTAGCTTAATTCTACCCACAACCTCAAGCCGGTATCCACCATCTCACTTACCATCCTCCTTGAGAGGCCAACAGAAGAGCTAACCATGAAACAGACTTTCATCATTGATTTTTCACTATTCCAGATTTATTCCTAATGGGAAAACCCTCCATCCTTCATTTTTAGCCTTCAATATGAGAAAAGGTGTCCCAAAGAATGGACTAATGTCCATAGTTTGTTGAACTCATTACTTTCCCATCCATTACAGGTCTCTCTACCTCAGTTGCCATATATAGAAAATCACAGTAATTATACTTACATCCCAGATGTGTCAAATAGCTTAATTGATTATTATTTGGGAAAAAGTTTGATGTTTTCTGATAGGAATTGCTCTGCATACTAGGAGATTAAGAAAATGCTGCTGACTGCACAGGCAGATGAAGTGATATTTGTGCCTGTCCTGCAAACTTGTTCTGTTGCACATGTTATTTCATCTACAATTTTGTTGCACCCATTTCAGTTTCCAGACAGCAACTGTTTCATTGCCATTTCTGATCTCCTTTCCACAGTTCGTCCTTATAACTAGAAAATTGCCTTAAATAAATAGGTACCAGTATCTAAGTACTGTTGTTGATTTGTTCCCTGTCTCATATCCTATTCACCTGGGGAACCAGATTATTCAACTGTATCTTGTTACATGAAGTCAAAGTTGCTTTTCTTTGTTTGTATTACCTGAAGAAGATTCAGAGCTTAAGCTAGACTCAACCTTAAAAATTGCCATTGCCAGCTGATAAAACAGATTGGGAACTTCTTGCTATAGGCAATTTTTTTAAAGGCTCTATACATACAGGTAGAAAGGTAGAACATTGTTGAGTCCAGTGCTTCTACCTACATCAGTATGCAGGAATTAACCTCTACTCATAAACATTGCTTGGAAAAGGGATGATGATTCTCCCTCTCTCTCTGTAACTGCAACTATAGGAGTACCAGCTTTATGGAAATGAGGGTTGGATTAGAATAGGAGAGACAAAACAAGCATTTATTTCCAGTCCAAAAATATTGGATGATCTTCAGCCACTTACAAGTGTCTCTGGTTTATATTTAGAAACACAGAAATGAGAGATGGGGCCGAAAGACCCACATGTCAAAATCCCTGGCACCCTGAGATATGTATATGCATCCTATTGTGAGCTCACCAGAAAGAACAGGGCGAGAGTCTGCAAATGTATGCTTCATACGTAAATGTATTTTGGAAATCTGTGGGGAGAACAGCATTCTCATGAGTTTGGTCTGGTCTCCATAAACTTCCCATTTCAAAGAGAAAAAGAGGCCTCAATCCTGCTTTTCTGGCAGGACTTGTGTGAAGCTCCTGCTCATAGGTCCTCTGCTACTCGGCATAGTCAAGGAGGTGAAAATCAGTCCTTAAGGTTTGATTATGTGATTTGTAACACTCGTCCATAAAAAATAATCTTTATAACAACATTATCAATGGCACTTTGGTACTCAGTCTTGGCACCAGTTAACTGTTAGAATATCATGCAAGGAGCATGCAACAACATTGAAAGCTGAACAGTGGGACTGGGATGAGCCGCAACGGAGCAAAGTGCAAGGTTTCGCATTTAAGCGTACACAGAAAGCTGATTTCAACTGTGTGTTTATAAGCTGGAAATAACAGTGGGGGTGAAAGTAATCAGTGGATCAACTGGAAACAGGTTGACTATGGGCCACCAGTGTGGTGCATCCTTAAATATGACAGATGTGATCCTGAGACATCTCAGATGAGGTAATTCCAGCCTTCCTAGAGAGCATTCAATGAGAATGTAGTGCACAGTTCTGGGGGAAGAAAAAGGATTATTTAAACTAAAAATATTATATTAGCACAGGAGCTATTACATATAATCTGACCTGAATTATATTTAAATAGAAAATTAGAAGAAATATTATTACTATTTTTGATTAGTTTCTCAATATTAGTACAAAGGACTGGCAGAGTCACTAGCTTTAAGATGGGGAATATTATGGTTTGTCAGTGATGCGAGTAAAGTGGATATGACAATATTTTTTTCTCTCATGCTGAAGGAGCTTTTCATATTGGAGGCAACATAGTACAGGTGATGCCAGAGAGCATCTCTGGATTCCCCGTGCTGTCACAGAAATCTTCAATGAAAATTTCTGACTTTCTATTAGTAACCAGAGAATCTACACAAAATATCGGCTTCTACTAGACGCTGTTCTGAAACGAAGCACCACCTTTTTCTTTCCCCTCTTTTTAAAATCCAAATCTTACAATTGTATCTCCAAACATCAACCGTATCCTCATGATTCCCCTCATGGAGCTGTTCAATTAGAATCCGCTTCCTTTGTCTACAGGCTAATTTTTCCATGTGTATGAAATCCATTAAGAAAGTAATTAGTAAAGATTTTCAAGAAGGGAATATGTTTTTGGCATGAAGATATCACATGTGCTAATTAGCTTAAGGTCAAACAAATGTAACTGAGAACTTTTTAAGTGCCCTTTTTTTTTTTTTTTAATGTGACCATTGGAGTAGCAGGAAGACAAAGTAAGATTAGCAAAGCTTTGTCATTTATTATGCTCATTCTCTGCTGTCATGTAATTATATCTGAGTTAATCTTTCAGTTAATTATGTCAGGTGATGAAGAAACTCAAAATGGAAGCACTAGCATTTTGTTCTAGTAAGAATGTTTCTTTTTGAGAGGGAAAGAAAATGGATATTTTATTCCCTCTTAACCTCATTTTTGAACAATTACTGACATCTTACTGAATATGAAGAAACTGAACAAAATTGTTCTTGATATTACCTTCAATATTTGTGCTTCTAGGATGAGAAAATATTGCATATATGTTCCAAGAGAAACAATTTTAATGGCTAAAGACATCACTTTGAATAAGATTTATATAGACCTGTGTTTGCCAGGCCACTAGTTGAAGTGCTTAAGGTAAAAAAACATATTTACATGTAAAACAATCCCTTCTTTTAGCAACAGTATTGACACTGTACAGCAAGATGCATTGAAATGATTTCACATATAATAACTGTTTTTCCACAGTTTGTATACTTCAAGAAAGCCTGTTCTTTCCAGTGCTAGTGAAAATGTAGTATTTCTTTCTTACTTCGACTAAACTCATGAATGAATTTTAGGTTCACAAGTTTAGTCCTACTAACATAGTACCTTTCTAATAGCACTATTTTATTATGTCCAAGTACCAGAAGCTGCTGAAAGTGTTTTTGATCTGATTCAACTTATTAATCATAGTCCAAATTCTGCAGTATCTTCAAAACACTTCAGTATTTGTTCATACATAAATTCAGCCACTCACACACATCATGGAAAAAAAAAAATCCAGTTTTTTAAAATGTTCTTTCTGTTCATCTTGTAGAGATGGGTAATTTATCCTTCTAAGTATTATTCATTACAGTATGTTCAGTTCTGAATTTGTTTAGACATCAGTCCTGCCCCTGAAGATGTGCATTAACAATCTTAAGTTTTCAGATGCCCTTCTCCCTCTCTTAATAGCTGAGAAATTCCTAGGTTGGTAATTTATTTTACCCATTATTGAGTTATACGCTGTTGTGGCTAAGATGTGGAGGAACTGGATTCAGTGCCATCAGAGATTCCCATGACAACATGTAAGAGGAACAATATGCAAAAGGTGGAATTAAGGCCTGATAAATTTTAGCCTATGTCCCTATGTAACCTATTAAGGTTGGTGGAAAAAAATTACATTAGAAAAAAGAAAATCTTTATCAAAATAGTATGCTTTATGGGATTATGTTGATATTGTTCCCCTTTTTGTTTTACACTAAAAATTGGAGTGTCTGGCAGTGTCAATATTTCAATGTGAAATGCACATATTTGATTTTTTCTTCCATTTCATTTTCTAAAGTATTTGTTTTATTTTGAAAAAAAAAATCAAGCTTTTCAATGTTTATAAAATTCAAATCCTTTAAACAGACATTTTCCCCAGACTTCTGTTTCATCAGTATTTTTTAAACTTTATTCCCCCTTAAAAGGATAACAATTTTGAAACCTCAGAATTCTCTTTAAGATGAAATTTATGTTCTCTGCCAAGCGTGGACAGTTGCTCATGCAACATGTTAACGAGGTCAGGAATTGGTACTTTTTCCATTTCATAGTCAGGATATTGGTGCATAGAGAAATTATCAACATATCAACGCAGGCAGGTGGATACTTATGAAGGATACGGTTGGAGTTCTTCGGAGTAGGAATTGGGAGACTCGTGAGTAGGTCATTTAGCCTACGTTTACAAAACTAATTGTAGGTAGATGTGAGATTTTCAGTTTATGTTCCAGCTCTCCTGGACATGCATCATGCAATCTAAATAGTAGAAGTGCAATGCTATAATAATGTTAACTAAGACAAAGGCAGCTATATATTAGCTTATATATTAGCTAGGCACCTATAGCCTAGCAAAGAAGGCTATATATTAGCTAGGCACCAGGTTTTAGTAACACCAACTCAGAGCTGCCTCAGAGAAGGGGTGGAAGAGATGACATGTGCCTGACCTATTTCTGTAGGCATAGTTAATTGATCAGTCACCAGGTCTTCCAAGAAAGAACTCTGACCATGGCATTCTTTAGCATTCACTGAATATTTCAGAAAAAATATAATCTTAAGTATATATGGCATTTCGAGGGCATTCATCTTACTGTTATGCTATTTGTACATGCAGAGATCTCTTAAGAATATTTCCATTTCTTCTGCACTCTCCAATTAAGCAGACAGCAACAAAAGGGCAAATAGCACTGTTAACAGTAAAAAAAACCTATTCTCTTTTTGGAATAAAACCAAAAGCATTTGCAAAACAAGAACCTCTGTTGTGAACGATTGGTTGGCTTCTGAACACAGTGTGCTGAGACCTCACAGGTAACAGCAGAGCTGCTCCAGGCCTCTTGCAAACAGATCTACAGCTCTTTCATTCTTTTCTACTTTTCTTCCTCTTCATCTTCTCTTTTGCGTGTGCATGTGATGACTGACTCGCAGTTCAACATACAACTCTGCTGCTGCTCAAGAGTCACAAATAGAAGTGCAGTGAATACAGCGACCCGGAGCACAGCAGGCGTTCTCAGCAGAGAAAAATGCCTTCAATAATTAATGAGAGAAGAGGACATGGAACCACTAAATCCAGCCTGAAGTTGATTACAGAGCTGTCAGTCATCTGCAGGGCAATGTAATGAAACAGAGCAACTCAGCAGCCGGGATATGTATGAAAGTCATTTCCTATCACTTCTGCACATTTTTTTATGGGCTATAAAACTGACAATTGGATTATTGAAAGGAAAAACTGATGAAATATGTCTGTTTTGAATGGGAACGTATCTCACTAATACAGTCCCACACACTCTGTCCTATTTTTATCCAGACTTCAGGAAATAAGTTATTCAAATGTATTTAAATGAGATTTCTACCCCTCCAATATAGTTTCATACTGCCTCATCTGTTGTGTCATGAACATAAACCAACATAGATTAAATTTATATTTAATTATTTTGTTACTCATATATCCTTCTATCCAAGATATGTCCATAAAATGGCTGGCTTGTGATTCTGAAAGCTTATACTGTTTTTCATCTGAAGCAGCATTTAAAGCAGTTTCTCTAGGCCATTATTAATAAACAGGTAAACCTAGTACCAGGCAAGTTTTTTGTTTAGAAAAACAAAAACCCCTCAGTCCTAACAAAACAAAAACCCCTCATTCCTAACTTTTTTGTCATTTCTTCATTTTTTCTTGTAGATGATCTGATAGAAGATTCAAATCCCTTATAAAATCTCACTGAATTAATCAAATATAATGCAGTTTGCAAACAGAGGATTCTAGAAGTGCAAGGTTACATGTCTCTTTTTCTTCCCACAGCAGGTCTCCAGTGTCTATCCTAGTAACATGCTAGAATAGGTCTGTTTTGAATTGCCATCCACCATATAATGTCTTCTAAAGAACTGAAAGTATTCCTGAGGATTTTGTTGTCTTCTGCTATTTTTTTTTTTTTTTTTAAGAAAGGAAAATTTACTCAGGCTCAGTCTTACTATCTTCAAACACAGTGGGCAAAATTCTGATTCAGGTTAAGTCCATAGCAATTTTATCACTGATTTTAGAGTTCAAGATTAGCCAGGACAAAGCTTCAGCTTTTGTATGGTGAGGCTCTGCTACGCTGCACAACTACTGCAATGACTTAAGGGTCCATGGACTGCAAAGGAATCCTATAACCAACCTCCTTTGAGTCACTGTATGACTCCTTCCCAGATTTATGGGTTCAGCAAACAATTATTACTGATGATCTTCTTTAGCAGTTGTGGTTAGTATATAAGTGAACGAAGTGGGTAAGAAGTAGTTCAAGTTATGTTTGTAATGCGCATTTTTTTCCATGGGTGTAGAAGGCAGACAGCAGTATGTCACTGAATGAAATCAGTCACCACAAGTAAGCACGTTTCTGGTTACTTTAATGGCTTGCATCTGCTTATGCTGGCAGTAAATTTGGCCCTAAGTTTCAGTTATGCACAAGGATAAGTGGTTATGGGTACAAAACTATGCATACAAATGGCAAGGCGCTCTGCAAGAAATGTGAATCTTAATAACAGAAATGCTTTAAATCTACTACTTTTAGATAAGTAACTTTTTTGAATAGTGATGTCTTGCTTAAGATTTGCTTTCTTATTTTGCCAAAAAGCCTGTTCTTTAATTTTTTGCATGGTACTTTGGAAAGCATTTGCACTTGACAGTTGTCCTGGTTTCGGCAGGGATAGAGTGTATATATATATATTTTTTTTTAAAAAAAGGGGGTGGTGATTAATGAAAATGTACTGGAAAATATGAGACTTGAGCATGACGTAGATGGTATAGAATAAGGGGTGGATATTGTCCTGGTTTCGGCAAGGATAGAGTTAATTTCCTTCCTAGTAGCTGGTACAGTGCTGTGGTTTGGATTTAGGATGAGAACAAAGTTGATAACGCACCGATGTTTTAGTTGTTGCTAGGTAATGCTTACACTAGTCAAGGACTTTTTGGTTTCCCGTGCTCTACCGACTGAGAAGGCTGGAGGTGCACAAGAAGCTGGGAGGGGGCACAGCCAGGACAGCTGACCCCCAACTGGCCAAAGGGACATTCCATACCATGGGACATCGTGCTCAGTACATAAACTGGGGGAAAGCGGGCCGGGGGGGCCGCTGCTCGGGGACTGGCTGGGCATCAGTCAGTGGGTGGTGAGCAATTGCACTGTGCATCACTTGCTTTGTGTATGATTATTATTATCATATTATTATTATTATTATCATTTTACTTCAATTATTAAACTGTTTTTATCTCAACCCATGAGTTTTTCTCACTTGTGCTCTTCCAATTCTCTCCCCCATCCCACCGGGGGTGGGGGGGGGGGGGAGTGAGCGAGCAGCTGCGTGGCGCTCAGTTGCCGACTGAGGTTAAACCACGACAACAGTGGAGTAAAGAAAAGTGTAAGACAACAACAATTTTGGCTTATGTACTAAATACAGAATCAGAGACTTCCAGAGCTGAAAGTATGACCTGCGGCAGCAGGAGCTGTAAGAAATCGCATTGTCTGTGATCAACATACCAGGAATCTGTAAAACATGCTCACCAATGGATTTCAACAGGCTTAGGTGGGGGAACCAGGTATTATACAGTTGTTGAGGTCGAGGTAGAATGATTGGATATGAAGTTCCAAACAAGATTGAGTTTTGGTTGATTTTTCTGGTATTGTTTTTCTGAAAATAAAAGTATTTTGGTTGATGTCAACATGTTGCATCTGCAACAGGCTGCATTCTGTTCCCTGATAATTAGCAATATCTATAAGTACGCAAATGTTTGTGCTGCATGGCAGCAACATATCTGTTATGTGCAGCTTGATGATTTAACTGTTACCCAGGTCAATAGAGACTGAATATTAGCTTGCATCACCAGGCAGATGTTCTGTGACACATGAGGAATTATCGGCCGTATTCTTCCACTTCTCCAGGCATAAAAACCCACACCTAATAAAATATGAGACAGGAACATTTTTTTGTCAGCTTCTAAGGCCAATAATATTCAAAGACATGAACTGAGGTACAATGGTAAGAACAGAAGGAAGGGTGACCCATCACAACCTATACTGACTCTTTTGTTGGTGTACAGAAAGTCCTCCTCTCTGATCCCAAAGAAAACTTCCAAGACATTGATTTCTTCTTTCCCTTAGTATTTCCTTTTTATGAAAGCAGATCTCTAAGAAAAACATAATTTCTCTTTGTTTTTAAATTGCTTGTCCCCAGCACCAAAGCCTTCTAAAGAATTTTATATTGATTTCCAGCAGTATCTCAAGGAACATCCCAGGCTATGCTTTTGATGCATTTCTGGGGTTTCTTCATTTCCAGAGACTATTTTGACTGTCTATTCTTTATGTCATCAGTAACACTGAACCCAGGTCCAATACTATCATTTGTAATACAGGAGAAATAGCACTTTTATGTTTACAAAATGAAACTACTTTAATTTTGATTTTCGCACTGAAGGTTGCATGTAATTGTCAGTATATCCAACAGTAGAAGAAAATATACTGCAGGTGATTTCTAGCACAGAAAAATCTTCCTTTATCAAAGCCTATTGAGTGATAACGAAGAAAAAGATTAAAATATCAGTTAAAATCTGATTGATCAGACTGGTACCAGAAAAGCAGCAGTTACGCATATGCTTTCAAATAACTTAGATCCCTGATTGTTAGCTCTTGATTCCTTGATTGTCATATCTTATGTATGCTCAAGGTTTTCCTTGGGAATAGATCAACTATATTTCTCCAAGACAATGCCTCAGTGCAATCCCAGGGATTTGTTTTTGACCTTTCAGCACCCAAAAGCAACTTCTAAGCATGCTCAACAAAGAGCTCTTAAAATGTAACTCAAGCTGCCTGTTGCACTAGTTATCCATGTGGACAAAAAGAGAGTGTCTCTTGCCTTGTTCGAGACTCTTTATAGTCTTTACTGTCTATGCTTCTGTGGTCTAAAATGCTACTGCAGCTAATAATGAAGATACTGTGGCATGATACCAGGCAGATGAGCAGGTCATACAGATAAGCAAATTATGACATGGAGCACATGACAGACAATGCTGAGGGGAGAGGTATTGCTTTCTTCAGCTGGCTAATGGGAGGATAAAGAGAAGGCAAAGCCAGACCCTTCTTGGTGGTGGACAGTAAAAGGAGAGGAGGAACTTTATTATGACAAATGAAATTCATTTTAGATATTACAAAAAAAGTTTTCACCAAAAGAATGGTCAAAAAAAGGAAAGAGGACCCTTATAGAGCAGAACCCTCATAGAGGAGCCTCTGACCTCGGAGATACTCTAGACTCTGCTGAGGAACCTGATCAAACTTTGAAACTAGTCCTGATCTGGGCAGGGTTTTGGAACGGATGTCCTCCTTATATCCCTTCCAAATAAATTATTCTGTGATTCTGTGATTTCATATTTCCACATTTTCCCACATATCTCATGTTTTGTACAACATATATGTGATCCACTCTTTTGCGATCTCTACTTCAATGATTGCAGCTCCATCTTTGGAAGGACAGTATCATCATGTCTCTTCTGTGAGGTCTTCCCTCTAAATTAACCACTCACAGGAAGAGGGCCACAGCACTGCACAGGAGCCAAATCAGCATTTGGTGTGTCCCCAGCTTCAAATATGAGACCTGTTGGAGAGGGCAGTCTTCCTAGTGTAGCATAATGGCACCTTTCCATGATTTAAGCCAATGGTTAGGGTATATCCTTGACGTATGACTCAAGCATGTAGCCCTAGGCACTATTTATAAGGGAAAAAAGAAAAAAAAAAAAATTCTCTCCTGGCCATGCACGCTGAAAATTTGAGGGCCTTAGGACTGGAATTGCTCTGTAAGAGTTAGGATAAGGAAAATATGGAATTAGTAACCAGCAGTCTTCACTTGCCTTTAACCAACTATAATGGGCATGCTTAGAATATTGCATTCCTCGTGGGCAGTAAGTGCTGCACTTTCTAAAGAGACCACTGGTGTAGGTTTTGTCCCTCAGCCTAATAAAGCAGATGTGGGAGGAATACTGTTTGGAAAGTGAAGTGGGAAGAGCCAGTGGGAGAGAAACAAAGCACTGTGTTGTAGTCACTGACTGTGGCAGCTAGGGAGACCTGGAGCTACAGTTTTGTGGCTCTGTGGGAACAGCAAACAGCCCATGGTTTATGAAATAGATAATGTGTCAGCTGGAGAAAGCAGGGAGAGTGGAAATAAGTGACTGGAGACAACAAGGCAACCATGGAGTAAGGCTGAAAAAGCCTCGGGGGAAAAAATGATCAGGAGTGCATGTCTAAGCTTGATGGATATTTTATGAAATAAAACAAACAAAATGCTTGTCCAAATTACTTGTACATACAGCCGAGCTGAGTATACAGATTTGTGAAACAGCCTGTAAAAGCCAGGTTAGGAAACACTGGTAATTTTTCAAATATATGGAGGTAAGGTAGGAAAAATCCACTGGAAATTTAATCTCTGAATTAAATATTCCAAAGGCCACAAATCTTAGAAACAGTCGTCAACTTTATGCCTCAAACAAGTACTAACTCTCTAATGCTGTTACTTTCACAAAAGAAACACACATGTAATATCAGTATGTTGGTGGCTACCAGGGATCCAACAGGTGTAGAGAACAGCCAGAGTTATCACCCTATTCCTTCCTATCCCTATGATCCATATGTTTTACTCCTAGATAAAGCCATTCCTCTTTTCTGCAGGCTTTTGGGGGTAGAAGATGCCCAGGTCGGTCCTGTTGCATGGTATAAGAGCAATGTCCAGAGGACACTCCTGGAGGGTAGTTTTGAAATGTTAGACTTTGAGGTTAGATCATTCGTCAGTGTAACCCTTTGGTACCTCTGGAGTCAGAACTGCCAAGGTGTGGGCTTGGACAAGCGACCCCCTTGAACATCACTGGGTGAGAAACCTTAGCTCAGACCAAATGGTATAAGGCTTCTACAACCAGTTCTACAGCTATGCATTACCTGTTTACCTACAGGGATTGGTTAGATTCTCAAAAAGCATGGTAATTTATATCAATTTGCCAGCATACACAATAGGACATTTACTCTAGTTTCATGTTTTTATATCAGATAGAGGTGGGAGGACAGATGATACCTAATCTAGCCTCTGCTGCATGGTACAAATAGGCAATGACTAGTCTTCTATGATACCTGCCAGTAAAAAAGTTAACCTGACAACATTTTTAAAGAAATTTGAAGCAATGCAATGAGAATGAGTCGGAATAAAATAAGCGGTTTGTAGAATATGTCTACAGGGTTTTTGACTACATACATGGAGGCAAGAATCTGGCTTTATTGGTGTTAAAACGTGAGCTGAAGTTCTCTGCCCACAGTCAGGATAGACTGCTAAGTCTTTGCACAGTAAGTATAGGACTCCTACTATTCACTGGACACTGCTTTACTCCAAATTATTGGCACGCAGACCGTATCTGATTAGGGTCTTTTATGCAAAGAAATTGCTGGAAAGTGGAGTATATAAAGCATAGTCCAAAAAAACAGTCCAATTTGTCCCCTGTCCCATACCCATTCTGCAGGATCTTCTACAAATACACTCTAGAAAAAAAATTACCTCAGCAGTGTTAGTAGGGAAGTCTTCTGGGATTTTTTCCACCCTGCACTAAAAATCCTGAATCCTCCAAAAGTTAGCCCTTCACAGAGCATCTTACAAAAACTGTGAAAATATCTATTTTTCATTTCAAATTGCTCATGTAGAAAATTTATCTTGTTAAAAGATAAAATGCTTTAAAAATAGAAGAAAAAGTACCTTTTATGGCAGCATTGC
>NW_008796041.1:3206013-3238326 GCF_000699145.1 Aptenodytes forsteri | reverse complement strand
GCAACCCGTATTTTTATAAAAATATGAGTTTATGAGCAATTTTTGAAGCAGTGGTAGTTTTTATGCTCTGTGGGCTGGAAAAATGTTTAAATCTTGAGAATATGATAAAAAATTCTTGATAAACTCTACTAAAAATGAATAATATTGGAAAAACCAACCCAAAGTAGAGATGCTTTTGGAGCACAACTTTATTTATGAAATTTATGCATCTATAAACTGAAAAATACTGACTTAGCTTGAAACTAGTCAGTAATTGCTTAGTAATGCATCTTGGTAAGGCTCCTATCCAGCATGGCAACTTCTGCAACTGTGGCTATATTTCTGTGAATTTCTGTAAAAAGTTCTGATTTTTTCTTTATTTTTGTAGGAGCTTAAGAAAAGTATGTATATTTTGGTCTTTTTGTAAAAACTTCAGGGTGGCATTTCTTGTTTCTGTATCACTGAGTGACTGGGAGGTGGTAGGAGGTTGTTTGTCATCATTCCT
Source organism: Aptenodytes forsteri (assembly GCF_000699145.1). Lineage (NCBI taxonomy): Eukaryota > Metazoa > Chordata > Aves > Sphenisciformes > Spheniscidae > Aptenodytes > Aptenodytes forsteri. Next base: position 3,237,842 of record NW_008796041.1, on the reverse strand, counting down.
TGCAAGAAGCAGGCATCATGCACAAGAGCAGGTGTTATTACTGCTGTAGGATATTTTGTATAAACGCCTTGTGATGTGACCTACATATTCCCACAGCTTCTGGTGAGAATTAACGTTAATGTTTACAACATGACCCATTTCTCCCTGACTTTTTAGTGCATCAAGGAGCTTGTTAACATCACCAGCTGACTATACCATAACCAGCTGTCTCTTCTTCTCAAGCACTTATACAATGCAGTAGTGTTAACTCAGGGTGAGACAGAGTAAGCACAATGTGGAGAAATGTAAAACCTGTTAAAAAGAATAATTTTGGAACACATAAAAATAGAGCACTGAAAGAGCTGTGACAAAGGCATGCTCTGAGTTCTTTTCAAGTACCTTTCTAGGAAATTTCCCATATATTCATATAATATTACTATAATCATTATAGAACATATTAAACTTCCATTTTAATATTTTACAATTGCATAAAAGTTCTGTTCATGCATTATGTACAAAGACATAATATTCTTTTTTTTTTCTTTTTTTTTTTTTTTTCTTATTCTTAACTGGAACAAGAGCCATGGAAGAAGTTCAGTACGAAAAGCCAGATAGGTAAAATTTTCAACTGTGGGGGTATTTAAGAGATACTTTTAAAATAAAAGAACTGAATATATTAAAAAGCTAGGGCTACCTCCTTACACTTTCTAGCTTGATGTATGTGTGAGGCTCGGAGACATTGGCTTGCAAAAACCACTGAGGTAGTGTGAGTGTTACATGAAGTGTCAGGGGGGTCCTGGTGTCCTCCTAGCTCCAAGCACCCTCCCAGAGTGTTAGAGGTGTTTGTAAGCTCTCAAGAAGCCACCTCTGCTCAGGGTTTAAAGGGCTGTTATAAGCTGGAGTATTTCTTTTCCCTTTTCCAGTGAGCTACAACAATTATCCCCCAAACAATTCCTTCCTGCTCTCTTTTCCAGTGATAATTCTCTGCAAGGACAGCCAAACACCTTGGGAAAATCAAACGTTCAGGCATCAGAACCCCATGCATGCTTTGTAGGGTTTGAAGGGATGCTTAGCTGTGAAGGTCAAAGCATGGTGAACACTTCAAAGTAAACTGCAGAGAGTTCCTGGCTGGATTTTATTCTTTTCTTCCGTCTCTCTGCAGAAGACTATCATGTTGCCAAAGGCTTACAGTGAAAAGACTGGCACTTTTATATTACTGTACTTGAAACAGCACTGGCTGTATCATGATAGATCACATGTACTCTTTGGAGTCAATTCTTCAGATGTGACTGCTTAATTAAATTTTAAGCATTATTGATTCGGTTTACATAGCCTCCCCACTTCTAGAACCACTGAATGTGAAGCTGTTGTACTCTGCAGCAGCAAAAAAAAAAAAAAAATCAAGGGTTATTAGAAATGAAAACACTTGGCTGGAAGATGCAGGGAATACCTTACAGTATGCAGAGCTTCATTACTGCAAGATATGTAATACCTTCTCTTCTGCAGAACAGAAATTTAAAACAACTGAGAGAGATTTGTGTGGCAGGTTCTCACATTGTGAAAATGAGGGTAGCAGTGTCTGCGCACTCAGTGGTGCTAACGCCCCGTGGAGGGGAGGAATTGACCCGATCTGTATAAAAGTATTTATCAACAGAAAGACAAACCAGCTATTAGTCAGTGGTATGCATGATGGGGTTGCCAGAACAAATCTTTTTTTTTCTTTTTTTTTTTTTTTTTTTTTTTATTCTTCATTGTTCAATGCTGCTTGTCCATCACAAGGCTTTATCTAGGCTGTATGTCAGCTTTAGTGTTGGTTTAAGACAAACAGGGAACCCAACAAGAGTAGCAATATTAAGCTGAATGAGCTGGGCTCAATCTGGAAAAAACAAGAGTGACAAATGCAGTTAACAGTTTTCCAATAGATACAATTTGTACTAAAAAAGACAGTGATTAGTTATTTTCCACAGTCCTTGGTATAGAATAAGAAGTTTTATGGAATATGTGACAATTTAAGTTGAATAATATAAAATAACCCTCCCAATATATATGAAATACAAGAACAATCTGCCTAGGCAGGCTTGAGAAGCTCCTTCACTGAAGGTTTTCAAGGACAGCTAATATACAGGGTGTTGCATACATTTTTGGTGCTGCTTCAGTGCAAGTGGTTGAACAAGAGGATCCCTTAAAGCCCAGCTTTTCTATGATTCTAGATTTATTGTGAGCTAGTCAGGACAGGCTGTGTCTTCTGGTATGCTTGTGTGCCTGCGGATAGAAGATTCATTGTCTGGGTAGTTTAAGCTTGTAAAAGGACTTTTTTTTCCTGATTTTCTTTTATTTCTGTGTTGAGAAACTTCCTGTACTTGATGCTTGCCTTGCTAATGGCTGTAAAAATGGCCTGGAGATTTGACATGGAGCTTGGTTTTATTTATATATATGTACCTGATTTACACAACTAAATAACTACAGAAAAATCCCTATAGCAATGGGGGCATTACTGTATCTGGACATTGGCTATTTTTTTTAAGTATATTATAACTACATCAGTTGTTCCTTTATTAGCCAAACAAAGGCTGCAGCACTCATTTGGATTCTGTCTTAAAATACTGTAAGTTAGTGATGGTAGTCTTTTCTCTCCTCCTTTTCTCCATAGGCACTCTCTTCCGCTAGATACACGATCTGAGCAAGACAACACCAAAAGAAAAGTCTTCCTCTATAAATAATGTTGAAATAATAATAATAATAATAATAATATTTTAAACAGAAATGTTTCCAGGGAGAAAGAAACATTTTTCAAGACAGTTTTTCTTTTAATAGCATAAAAACTTTTCAAAAAATGTGTTAATGGAGAAAAGTCTGTGTTACCAGATCTGTGACAGTACATAATGATGCATTCATTTAAAAATATAGAACCCTACTGAAGTATAGATACTCTCAGTGGCCATGGGGAGATGTATACAGAGAGAGTAGCAATGTATTTATGCAGGGGAGGGCATAACCTCTCCGAGGAAAGGAAATTCAGACTATGTCTGTGCTGCCAGATAGCTCCAGGCTTGAGCTCACACTCTCACCCAAACCTGTAATTGCCTGTGTTGCCTGCAAGCAGGCATCTTTGCCCAAAAGGGAGGCAGACTCACATATGCCGCACAGGTAGCACGGCTCAAGCTACTTCTCTCTGACTTTCAGACTGCTATTACAAGCAGTATGGAAAAAATCTTTACATATCGAGATGGGTTTTGGAGGCAATCTGACTGGAGGCAACCCGCAGCTTGTGGCTTCAGGCCTAAATGGGAAGCAAAAAGGTTAATATGGGTAAAATGGAAATGCATATCCAGTGCACATTTGGGATTCCTCTGCATTAACCTATACCCCCTGCAAATTTAACATCTTTTCTGCACACCTCCTATGCCATAGCAGTGGCTGTCATTTCCCACACACTTTCTCCATTAGCTTTCCATAACACCACGGTTGGCAGTACCCTATGCCTTACTCAACCCTGGTGCTTTCTGAGCAGTATTTTGTCTATATATTCATCTGTAGTAAATAACCATCTTTGCTCCAGCCAGGCTACATAGATGTGCATTCAGATCTTGTCCACACTCCAAGATACAGGCTGCCAGGGCTTAGTGGCAATGTCTACACTATGAAGCAGATCTCTCACACATTTTGAAAACAGACTCCAGTCTTGCAGTTTCGCCACCTAGCCCCTTCTTTGGAAGGAAACCTGCTCCTTGACTTCAGCGAGCAGCGTGCAAATAGCAATCTCAGGAATGAGGCTGCAGAGAGCATCTGAGAGATGAGAAACAGCTTTGCTGTTCGTGAAAGCCCTGCACCAGTACAGCCATGGGTGACAGCTACTTCTCCACGCAGCTCTGCCAATGCACCGTTCATCAGGCTTACACGTTCCTTCAGTGCTTGTGCCTGGCTTTAATGAGCAGCTGGGGGTTGTGCAGGCTGGTGCCAGGCTGGGCTGGTTTTGTAACGGCTGAGAGCTGAATGTCTGCCTGGAGATGAATGGGACCCCCGGACTGCGCAGTTTTTGCAGAAGAAAGTTCTACAATCACATTCTCTTCATCTTCCCCTTCCCCTTCATTTGAAGATTTAATTAGAGCTTAGAAGCTAGGGCTTTTTAAATCAAGCCAATTATTTGCTTTGCTTCCTAAGGAAGGAAACTCCTTTGCTTTTTACTTGTTCCAATGCCGCCCCTTCCCAGCTCCTGCAACCGGATGCTCACTGCTCGCAGTCCCGTTTGGTGACCATCACATAGTCTCACGCTTCTAACAGAAAAGTCCGTGTTGCCAGCAGTCTGTGGGAAGAACATAAAGAGCTTCCTTCTCACCATGATTACAGCCTTCACATCGCTGGGTACGGAGAAACACCTTCTCTCAGGGAACATCATAACGTAGATGGAGGGCATAGAGACAAGTTGGGCATCCTTGACCACTCCTCTAGTTTGCCAAGATGAATTTCCAGAGCCAGAGGCAATTCCATGCTCAATGACTAGGCATCTGCTATGCCCAATCTACCCTGAGCTGTACTGTGCCACCCCAGCGTAGGCGCAGGTGGTGCCACTGCTGCTTTGCAGAAATATCCCTCAATCCTTGGACAAAGTAGCAAAATGGATGATTTCCCCCTTTCCACCCATACTCTTGAGGACAGAGAGGGTTTCTCTTGCCAGACAAAACATCCACCCTGTGGCCAGAGGGCTGACATCCAGCTCACACAGATCAGGGACAGAGCATTGAAAGGACCCTGTAATCCTCACTTCCAAAACTGTGCTTTTCTTTTGGTCTAAGCCAAAAACCTGACTGCAGGGAGTGCCTCTTCCTGCTGGACCTGTGCAATCAAGGAAGCTTGGCCTAAGCCTGAATGAATTAAATTGGCTTTTATTGTTTAGATGCCTCACTCAGATACATTTCCAACCCTTCAAATACGTCTGTCTCATCTTATCTGTATCAAGAATTAGACTGTGACTTTCCTGCTCCATTTGATTGTACAATATATTGAGCATTCACGTCAGAGGGAATGTGGGTGGTTGGCATTTTAAATGGCTGTTCAGCCATTGGCAGAATAGAAATAATAACCATTAGAGAAAAAAATATAGGAATATATTTAAGTGAACTTCATGGACGTTCAACAAAATGTGTGCTTGCAAGAGGAGAGCTACATAAAGATGATAATTCAGAAGATAAATTTGACTGAAAACAAAATATTTAATAGGACACTGTCAATTTTAATTATGTTTTATGCCAAAAACTCCAAAACAAGGTGTTAAAACTTTTTTATTTCATTTTTCTAAAATATATTTAAAATATCTCTTTTTTTGATGAGCTAAAATACATTTGTGATTTTATTTTTCATTTAATATGATTTTATGGTATTGCTTTTTGATATAGCTAATATTTATATGATATTACAGCAGTACTTTATGGTACAGATTTCTTGCAGTGAAAAGTTTGTTCTTTATATAATTGAGATTTTTCAGTTCGGTAGAATAAAATCCTTGGCTATTATTGCAAAGAAACCATCATATATTTTTTAATGGAAAACATTCAACTTTGCTGTTATCAAAAGAAATAATAGTAGGCTTTCTACTCTGGTTTAGAATGATCTTCTATTTGTCTGTCCATTGATCCAGGAAGGTAAATTTGTAATAATGCAGTTTTTTGCTTCATAAGGCTTTGAAAGTTTTTATCTGGCTCACAGTGCCCCAGAAACTCCTTTAGTGCACTGCTGAAACACAGCATCTACGGTACTTTCTGGGAGAGGACATTCAGTCCACCTGGGAGGTGTCATACTTGGAGCTCCCTGTGCCACTATTTTAACAGGCTGAAACTCTGCTATACACAGTAAATCAATTACAGTATTAACCATAATAGTTAATAATAATAACATGACAATTAATATAATGATATCTGTTAACAGTTGTACAATTGTATATACTAGATTAATACACAGTTAAGGTCTTGCACAAGGTCCGTTTCTGGGTACAAAGCCTGTGCAGCCTTTGAGCAGATTTTATGCATGCGTTGTCCTTTTTCTGCTAAGCTTCATTTCATTTGCACCATCTCTTCTCTTGTCTTTTCTCTGAGCTCCAAACTTTAAAAAGTAAAGTAATCCATATCCTCATTTGAATAAAACTTCATAAAGAGTACTTGCGAGATATTGAAAATTCCAGTTAATTAAAAACTGATTACGTTTAATCGTAGACAGACTTTCAGCATACTGGGAACTATTTCATTTCACTAGGCTAAACAGCTGTGACTAAAAGGATTACTGACAGAGAAAAACAATCTTCCTAAATTAAAGGTGCACTAGCATGAAAATATCTATTTGACCGTGTGGTTCTTACGACGACATGTGGTTGATTGCATAGTTAGGAATAGCATAGCATATTGATACCAGACAACATAGATTAGAAGATTAATAGTTTTGAAAGGTGAAATATGATCATTATCTGTTTGTTACAGCAGAACTGCAGTTCTTCATGCCCAGTCATTCATTCATAAGTATCCATGCTCTCTGATATTTTCATTAAATATATATAATCCAATACAGCAGATATGACCTTTACTGTAAATTAGTTTACTCTTCTGTGAGCAATGACCCTCAATCTGCTTTAAAACAGATTTGAGTGCTGCAGTTTATTTTTCTCCCCCCTCCGCTCTACCCACAGCTGCCTATTCCTGCTCCACATTCCTCCTGATCCCTTAGACCCTCATTCCATGTGTCTCCAATAAATTATCGCAGATTAGTAGAGCTGCGCCTCTGCAACCTCAGTGCAACACCCTCAAATCTGTAAAGTTGCCTTTCGTCGCACTGCAATCTTCCAGCAAGGTTTACTGACATCTACTGCATGCTGTGCCTTGCTTTTAATGTTAGCATAACTCATTAAAGAGGCACTGATTGGGAATCTCTATACTATGCAATTATACAACTGCTTCATAGAGAAATTTTGTACACGATCTGTTAGTAAAATTGCTGCTTTATCACATGGGGCATGATAAAATTTTGAAATTCTTTTCTAGTCTAAATCTGAGTCTCTAAGGAAAAAAAAATATCCCCAAAGCTCTACACTAGAAATCATATAGCTTTTGTTTTCTTTTACATTTTCAAGCTAAAAAAAAGTAAAATCTTAATTTCAAGATGTCATTTCAAAAGTATAATTTTGTTCTTATTATTTTCAAAAGTGTTATTTCATAGTTAAAAGTAACATTAGCGATAAATTCCTTGGTTTCAGTGACACTATATTTTCAAATGGCAAACATTTCTTCCCGCAAATTCAACTGTTTTTTTATTTATAGCACTATCCTGTGAACATCTTCTTTAATGAATTTTGAATATTTCAAATTCCTTAGTAAAAAGAGAATTAATATTGAAAGCAGAAGAGATATTAAATGGTTCTGCTAAAAAATAAAAGTGCAAATATAGAAAGTGAATGTATGAAAATATACTGGAAGCAAATTTCTATAAAATATAAGTTACTGACTTAAAGAGTTATTGCTTTTTAACTGAGTTGAAATAATTGACCATGTCCATATTCTTAGACCATTCCAATGAAGTAAACTGAATTTATTTAACATGGATGCTTTATGTCATCTGCTGGAATTAATGGGGTTAGCAGTGACAACTGTTGAAATTAATGTGTCAAAGACAGTAAGCTAACACTGTGATTTTCTAGTGCTTCTATATATTGTCAATGGAGACAGATAAATGCCTACTCTATATGCATCAACATAGAATCATCATGGTAGTACTTATGAATCACCATCTCAGTCATGAAATAGACTATTTCATATAATATGGTTTAACTATATATGATATGCATAACTTTTGCATTTTTGTATTTTACATGTATGTATTTGTATTGTATATTCTAGCTTGCACTGGTGTATTATTTTCCATCAAAGAAGATTATATAACCACTTACATTGCAAACCAAACTCTATGTGCATACAGAGTCTAGCAGAATGGGTCTCTGGTTCCAGTGCCTTCACATGCAAGAACATTCAAACTAATAGTACAAAGTCACAGTTTCCACTTTAAAAGCAAGTAACAAGGAGACAGAAAACAGTGATGATTACTTGGTATACAGTGGAAACCACAGTCTAGTTTATGTTTGCCTGTTATTAGTATTGGCCTATAATTCCCTCTTTGCCATGACCAATCAATGCTGAATCTATTTCTTGATAAAGACGTAATACAGAGTTTTATGGGCAACAAACATGTTGGGAATGAAGTAAGAACACCCTACAGTGCTCCAAAATAACCTTTCATCAACAGCTATTGATTGTTTCCCTACACCATGAATCTGCTAATCTTAGATACTACAGGAAAAGATAAAGGTATCTATAAATGGCATAGACATCTATAAAAGCCAAGGTGCTGAAGAAATACTCTGTGACAGCGCAGTTAGAGATCCTGAGATGTGTAAAAACAAAGACGATCATTAAAAATGCTTCATTAGTCCAGCTGAACATCAGAAAGCATGGGTCATTTTGTTTAAGAGATGAAAGCAGTGATCAAAGAGATGAGAGAGATTTCTTATTCTAGGAAGACTCTTTGAGAAAGATGTAGGCCAAGCAGTAAGTGGATCTCAGACATCTTGACATGTAATAGGTGAAAACACCTTTGCCATCCTTGACAAGACAAAGCTCTGCCCTGGAATAACATTGTCGCTTTCCACAGCCATGACAGCGGCATCTTTATGAGAAAGGGAAAAACAACTCTGTTCATCTCCAGATTTGTCAGGTAGAGCCGAGCTTATTTGACCCAGGCTGTGTTTGTCATTTGGCAAACATGCTGCCAACATGACATGAAGGAGTGGCCATTAAGTGTCTGAGAACTGCTGTTGGGTATATCTTCCCATTTTCAAAACTGCTTCAAAAAGAAGGAAGGCTACAAAATATATCAGGTATTCAAGAGCATTGAAGCATTTAAAGATTGTCAAGCACTGCAGCACCCGCTGGCTCAGCCTCCAGAAGTGCACATCAAGGACACTGCAGCAACAACCAACCCTTTTCAAAATATTTCAGGAGCCAGGAAGAGGTAGATAAGTGTGCAGGGGTCAAAAGTGTAGCAGAACACCTTAGTTCAATAGAGTTTAAGCAGTACTATTGTTACCACGATTATATCTTCACACCACTTAGCAGACTTAACAGTGACTCGCAGGCTAAGGCTGCCAGACAGCCCGCTTGACACCAAAGTTGATCCCATTACCTTGAAAAATCTGGGCTAAGTAAATTCAAGTCTGTCACATGGTTCAGTCATGACATACGATCCTAGCTGACCTCAAGGCCAAAGAAAAGGGGTTACATGGTAACACAATTTTTTAAAGAACAGTGAGCTGCAAATAGATTGCAATTGTCACCTGAGTGGAGGCTTAGAAACTGTTGGAGGATGGACAACTTCTAGCCAAGATGCCACTGAAGAACAATTGGTACAATTTCAATGAAATGGAACTGTGTTAGAAAATTATGTACTGTTAAAGCCAAAATGCTTTTCAGAGGTCGGTCTCAATAAAGTTCCCAGCACAAAGGAGAAATACGTGCTTGCTAACGTGCTCTGTATCAGGCACTACCTCAGGATGTGAGTGATATTGCCTGCGTGCTTCCTGCTGTGCCTCACTTAGGGTCTGCTTTCCACTGCTGCATGCTGAAGCCACACACTGAGCCACATCAGAAAAGGGACTTTTTCCAAAGAGTTGCTTTGAAAGCTGGAAAATGCTATGTAAAAGATGGAAGAGCTTTGTTCATTCTAAGTCACCTACTAAAAGAAGAAAATAAGGAGATGGCTTGTCATGTGAAGTGTTGTTTCTATGTAAAGCAACTATTCTACAGTTCAGGAAAGTAACAGATATAACTGTCTTTTAGGAAAAACATTTTCATAATGTTATGAAGTTATAAGTTAAATCCAGTTGGCGGCCGGTCACGAGCGATGTTCCCCAGGGCTCAGTTTTGGGGCCAGTCTTGTTCAATATCTTTATCAATGATCTGGATGAGGGGATCGAGTGCACCCTCAGTAAGTTTGCAGGCGACACCAAGTTGGGCGGGAGTGTTGATCTGCTCGAGGGTAGGAAGGCTCTGCAGAGGGACCTGGACAGGCTGGATTGATGGGCCGAGGCCAACTGTATGAGATTCAACAAGGTCAAGTGCCGGGTCCTGCACTTGGGTCACAACAACCCCATGCAGCGCTACAGGCCTGGGGAAGAGTGGCTGGAAAGCTGCCTGTTGGAAAAGGACCTGGGGGTGCTGGTCGACAGCCGGCTGAACATGAGCCGGCAGTGTGCCCAGGCGGCCAAGAAGGCCAATGGCCTCCTGGCCTGTATCAGAAATAGTGTGGCCAGCAGGAGTAGGGAAGTGATCGTGCCCCTGTACTTGGCACTGGTGAGGCCACACCTCGAATACTGTGTTCGGTTTTGGGCCCCTCACTACAAGAAGGACGTTGAGGTGCTGGAGCGTGTCCAGAGAAGGGCAACGAGGCTGGTGAGGGGTCTGGAGAACAAGTCTGATGAGGAGCGGCTGAGGGAACTGGGGTTGTTTAGCCTGGAGAAAAGGAGGCTGAGGGGAGACCTCATCGCTCTCTACAACTCCCTGACAGGAGGTTGTAGCGAGGTGGGTGTCGGTCTCTTCTCCCAAGTAACAAGCGATAGGACGAGAGGAAATGGCCTCAAGTTGTGCCACGGGAGGTTTAGATTGGATGTGAGGAAAAATGTCTTTACTGAAAGAGTGGTTAAACATTGGCACAGGCTGCCCAGGGGAGTGGTTGAGTCCCCATCCCTGGAAGTATTTAAAAGACGGGTAGATGCGGCACTTAGGGACATGCTTTAGTGGGCATGGTGGAGTTGGGTCAATGGTTGGACTCGATGATCTTAGAGGTCTTTTCCAACCTTAATGATTCTATGATTCTATGATTCTATATGGATTCACTGGAACAACTATGTGGATGCAATGCTGTTAGTGCAAACTACCTTCCACTGGTATGGCATATTCACTTCTTCTGTTAAATAGCTAGATTTTTTTCTGTAGATATAATGTGTGAGGGGAAAATTAGATTTTTCTGCTTCCAAGAGTAGATCAGTAACTAGTCCTGTTTACTATTATTGCCCTCATACACAATTTTTTTTTGCCATCACTATCAACTTGTCATGTTAACTCAGCTGACTTTGAAGGTTCAGCAAGCACTATGATTAACTTACCTCCACTGCAATATCCTTGAAGTGATCCTCCAGGTAAAATCCGAGATACATTGCTGGATGCATTTGGGAAAGGTGGCTTTGTCTGTGATTGATCTGTACCTCAAACAGGTGAATCTGATTTTCCTAAACATAGTAAATACATCAATACAAGAGTATGAATTTCCCAACTTAGTTTATTTCCTAAAAATTAGAAACTCATCCTTCAAAATTAGTATGTATATATGCATAGCAAGTGTATTTAAAAGAAACTGTAATTTGCATGAACTTTCCATCATTTTTGCAAAACAAGTTAATTACCCTATTTAATGATCCAAAGCATCCCCAATTTTTACCTTTCACAGTTTTCCATCTTTGTAATTCCAGTCTTAATTTCCATTATCATAACTGTATTGCAAAACAGTGACTTCAAAACAAACTCATAGTACAAGCGTTCTCTTAACTTGGAGGCCAGCAGGAATCTATAGCTAGCATGTTATTTTGTCTAGGGAGTCTTTTTTTCTCCAGTAACCAAGAATTCTGTCCAATAGGAGACACTTTGATCAGAGATTCAAGACTTCCATGTTGTTTAAAGCCCAGGAGGATGTGTTATATACATATATAAAAGTCATAGTATATATACATATGCTATGACTCTATACAGTTACTGTTCAAAGCTAAGAAAAGGTGTAAAAGAAAACAGAGTATCACTCTCATTCGTAAGTTCCAGCAGAGGCTGATTTGCAGCTTACCATTGATAAGTGAATAACAAGACAAGAATTGGTGCAGAATTCGTCTCAGGGTATTTTTGATTTATAAATCTGATTTTATATTTTTAAATATAAATGTGAATATAAATTTCCAAGGGCAAAACTAATATAAGTTCAGGTAATTCTATCATGTTCCGGACAGGCTCATTGTCTTTACATGGTCTTTTAAATCTTTTCACTACGTTATATGCTGCCTGTCTTCATGGTATCCAAGTAATTTCCAGCAGAATATTAAATGTTTTTCTCACATGTAGCCCCATTCTGGTTACTTTCCTTTTTCTTACCAGAAGAAGTCCTCATATAGATTTCATTTATATTTTCTTTGTTACTCTTTTTTTTAATCCTAGCTGTGTTGACTTTAATCTCTGTAGAAAGGATGTGCTTGTATGTATGTTTGTGAGTGTGTTTGAAGGAGCTGTATTTTTGTTAGATAAGAACCTCATTTAATCAGTTGATATTTATGACTGTGACTGAGGGAAGTCATGAATATATTCTTTACTTTTTAAGAAGTGTTTAACTTAAACCAGAAACTTTTGAAACTAGTTTGCTACGTGATCTCACGTACATTATCTACACGCTCATACAGCTCTGCTGACTCTTATGGATCTACTGATAACTTGCCAAGGGGATGCTGATACACAGATTTAAAATTGGAATTAGACTGAAATGAAATTACAGTGTTTTTTCTTGTTCCTTTCATAAGCAGCTTGTTTTTCAATGGTTTCATGACAACTGAATATTAATTTAATTCCAAGATTCAGAATGATTAAACTCAAATTGCAGCAGTTTTTTTTCATGGAGCACTAAAGCCAACTATATTGTAAAATACGCACTGACATTCTGCAAGAGATAAAGATTGTTTACTGTACATTGCAGAATCCCAAGTAATCCTCCTGAGCTTTTGCTAGTGATAATCCTTCCTATTGCTATTATAAGTACTGGTGATAACTCTTCCTTTCACATACAGTGATAATTTTTCCTCTTTACCACCATAAAACTCTTTTACCCTCATAAAATTTCAAATAAACCAACCCAAACTTGCCAAGCAGAAACAAATCATTGTCACTTGTAACAGAGAGATAATGTGAAGCGTTTCCAAGGGCTGCAGTTAATCCTGGGGTAACAGTATTCAAAAATTCCAGCACCCGACAAAGAAAGGTATCATTACCTGCTGTGTTTTGCCTAAAAAAACATGGTATAAAGGCATATGGGTCTCAAGAACTGCTGGTTCTCTTTCTATTTCTGGTCTGGCCTGAGAGCTCAGGCAGACTACCTCTCCTCCATTTTGCTCATTGGAAGTTGTCTGCTTCTGCTGGAAGCTCTTTGAGCAGGGTATTGCCTCTCTCTTTATCTTTCTGTTGCATTCAGCTGTATTTGGCACAAAGAAAGGAGACAAACACTGAAAGGTGTATAAGGAATTGGGCTGGAGTATGCTGCTTCCCAGCCAGACAAATCCAGGAGCCCCAGTTCTCTGCCTTGCCATTCAGTAAGCAGTTTATTGGCGGTGCAGGAGGAAGGGAAGCGCAAAAAAGTTAAACTATTGCTTCAACAGACCACTACCTACTTAACTTGTTATGGTGCCTGGCACAATGAGAATTAGAGGTTCAGGTATCTAGCTATTGGTGAAATAAACAACAAAACCAATTTTCTCTGCATATGGAGAGCTTTTTTTTTTCCTCTCCTCTCCTCTCCTCTCCTCTCCTTTTCTTGTTTCATTTCTGCCAGCATCCCACAGACTATTTTTGCTACTAACCATCACAGGAATAGGAACAGAGAAGGTACTACCTTAACAGTGAACTAAATGCTATTCTGGTTTACACCCACATAAATTCAGAATAACTTCATTGAAATAAATGAGCCAGAGCTCCAAGTGGTGTAAATGACTTTTTCATTGATCTCAGTGAATTCACACCAATTTTCTTCAAATACGGATCAGGCTCTAAGTAAACCCAATTTATGCTTGCTTATCAGGGCACTATTTGGCCTAGTCTCAAAGAGAATAATTTGCCCTCTCCAGTAGAATGAAGTATTTATTTTCCTTCATTTTTTCTCTGCTTACCCTCTCCTAGGGGAAGAACATGATTTTATATTCTACAATTAACATAATTAGAACAATTTCAAAAATTTACCTAATTATTCCTCACAACTTGCCCAGGAGGTTGGCAAATATTATCACCCATGTATTATAGCTGGGGAAATTATGTTGAAGAGGTTAAATGACTTGCCTGAGGATGGGTTGCAAGGCAGTGGGATAGCTTGTATTGAATCTCAATAATTCAAGCTTCTCACAGACATCCTCTAGTCAATGGACAGTGCTGACTATATTTTGTGCCTGTGTTTTGCCTATTATCTCAGCTTGGTCACTCAACTCTTTTTCACGTGGTGATCCAGTTGCATGCATTCTTCACCACACTATCAAGAAGTGGCTAAGAAAAAGTTCATTGACATATGTGCTTGAGCATAAATTTTTGTTTACAGAAATAACTTAAATAGCCGTTATTCTCAACATGAAGTAAGGGTGAGATGTTCTCTAAGAACCCAAAATCAAAATGAAAAAAAGGTATTGGAATAACACAACACATTATATAGTAATTCATCACTGTTTCATCTTAGCTGTCTAGCTCTGAGGGAATAAATAATGAAGCAGCTGAATTGCTGTTTAAACTCCTCTCCTCTCCTCTCCTTTTCTTGTTTCATTCATGCCAGCATCCCACAGACTATTTTTGCTACTAACCATCACAGGAATAGGAACAGAGAAGGTACTACCTTAACAGTGAACTAAATGCTATTCTGGTTTACACCCACATAAATTCAGAATAACTTCATTGAAATAAATGAGCCAGAGCTCCAAGTGGTGTAAATGACTTTTTCATTGATCTCAGTGAATTCACACCAATTTTCTTCAAATACGGATCAGGCTCTAAGTAAACCCAATTTATGCTTGCTTATCAGGGCACTATTTGGCCTAGTCTCAAAGAGAATAATTTGCCCTCTCCAGTAGAATGAAGTATTTATTTTCCTTCATTTTTTCCCTCTGCTTACCTCTCCTAGGGGAAGAACATGATTTTATATTCTACAATTAACATAATTAGAACAATTTCAAAAATTTACCTAATTATTCCTCACAACTTGCCCAGGAGGTTGGCAAATATTATCACCCATGTATTATAGCTGGGGAAATTATGTTGAAGAGGTTAAATGACTTGCCTGAGGATGGGTTGCAAGGCAGTGGGATAGCTTGTATTGAATCTCAATAATTCAAGCTTCTCACAGACATCCTCTAGTCAATGGACAGTGCTGACTATATTTTGTGCCTGTGTTTTGCCTATTATCTCAGCTTGGTCATTCAACTCTTTTTCACGTGGTGATCCAGTTGCATGCATTCTTCACCACACTATCAAGAAGTGGCTAAGAAAAAGTTCATTGACATATGTGCTTGAGCATAAATTTTTGTTTACAGAAATAACTTAAATAGCCGTTATTCTCAACATGAAGTAAGGGTGAGATGTTCTCTAAGAACCCAAAATCAAAATGAAAAAAAGGTATTGGAATAACACAACACATTATATAGTAATTCATCACTGTTTCATCTTAGCTGTCTAGCTCTGAGGGAATAAATAATGAAGCAGCTGAATTGCTGTTTAAAGATACACAATTTATTGTTAAAAATCTGAAATAAAAACCTGCTACCACAGGCAACTGGGTTGTAGCCAAGACTGCCTAAATCTTTCTAAAGTTATACATTAATTTAATGTATACAGCTTGGTAGGACTAAAGGCTCAGGCTTCTCAAGGCCAAACAGTACGTCTCTAAGCTGCCGACAGTCATTCAGAGTTAACAAAATAGTGAATAAGGGAGAAATGGTGGATAAAATTAATTCAGGCTTTCAAAAGACTTTTGATAAAGACCCTTACAAGAAACTCTTAGGGAAACTTGGTAACCATGGAGTGAGAGGTAAAACTTCACATGGATTAAAACCTCGCTAGGAGATAGGGAAAAAGGAGAAGGAATAATGTTCTATTTTTACTGTAAAAAGAGGTTAGTGGTGCAGTAGCTTACACACCAGTGTTTTTTGTCTATGCCAAATCACTGAGTCCATACTCATGAGCAGCTCCATTGAAATCTGCTGCTAACTATGGTGGGAAGTTTGTTGTTACTGTGCTTCAGGAAGTTTAAATAAGGTTTAGAGGACATGGCATATTTATAGACAGTGTGGAAGGGGAAGAGCTCAGTAAATTAAACATATTAGTTGGATGTGCAAATCTAGTGGGTTTAGTTAAGAGCTGAGACAACTATGAAGGACCCCAAAATCCTCTGAAGTGGTCTTGTAAATGTAGTGCTGTGCAACTCACTAGCTCATCCCATCAATGGCATGGCTGAACTCTTTGTCTAGATTTCCTATCTGCTGATTTCCTTTGGGACAGTGATATGTGTGTTTATGAGATAGCATTTTACCTCCTTTCTTTGAGCCTTTAGTTTAGAGGAATGTCTGCAGAGAAAAAAAAGAGAGGAAAAAGAAGCAGGATCAAATTTCCAAAGAAATTATGCTTGAGAATTACTGTGACCAAATAAAATCTTGACGTGTGAGGGCAGTTAAGGTATTTTTATTATGGATCCTGAAGCAAGAGCTTCATTCTGTACTTTCTTCTGAAGTCACCTACTCTTGACTCAGGTGGAAGTGTGTACCTGACCATTAAGTATTAGCCAAGTGGCTAGATGGGTTGCTGGTCACATCACTCAGTGTGAGCTACTGACTACAAAAACTAACGTGCCTTAACCACCCTTATCCAATGTGGCAGCTAAGCATACAATGCTACTTCTGTGTTTTCTTAACATAATGTTATATAAGTTTGCTAGCTTCCCTCAAGCTGAACATTACTTTGGAGAAAGCTTTGTTGTCACTGTGAAACAGATCTATTCCCAACTCCATCTCAAAATGCTATGCATGTTCAAAGAGATGAATAATGCAGTTGCTCTTTAAGAAGAATGAATATGAAAAAAAGGAGTGAAAAAGTAGACAAAAATAGATGGGAAGATGATGGCCCATAGCCAGCTACGCACAACTAAGGATGAAACTCTGAAAGCATAAAGGACAAATAATTCTAGTAGGAAGGCTGAGGTAGACTAGTTTGTCTCACTTTGCTTAGTACTATGGCCCTGAATCAGATGCCTGAAAATGCCTGGAAAACGCACTAGTCTCTAAGGTGAAGAGAGTGAGGACACAGACTTTGTCAATGATATGAACTTGCCTGGGTTAGTAAAAATGAGAGCTGACTGCAAAGATTTGCAAAAAGACTGTACAAGACTAAGTGGCTGAGAGATAAAATGGAAAATGAAATTCAGCGTGGATAAATGTAAAGTAATGCACATAGGTAAAAGCAATAAAGCTTTAGTTACAAAATTATGGG
The DNA here is from genome assembly GCF_000699145.1 of Aptenodytes forsteri. NCBI lineage: Eukaryota > Metazoa > Chordata > Aves > Sphenisciformes > Spheniscidae > Aptenodytes > Aptenodytes forsteri. The sequence goes on along the minus strand of NW_008796041.1, from coordinate 3,220,515 downwards.
CTCTGGGCTGACTATTATCATTCAAGAGAGAGATGTTGGGGATATAATAGATAGTTCTATAAAAGCATCAGCTCAGTATTCAGTAGAAGTCAAAAAGCAAATCAAATGTTAGGAATTATGAGGAAATGAATAGAGAACAAAAAGATAATGTTATTATGCCAGTGTATAAATCTATGGTGTGTTTGCATCTTCAATGCTTTGTACATTTCTGGTCTTTCTGTTTCAGATAGAGTAGAACTGGAAAAGGTACAGACAAGGACAGCATTGCTGATCAAAGGTGTGGATGCCATCTGTGCAAGAAACAATGAAGCAGACCAGGACTCTTCAGGCTGGGGAAGAAGTGGCACAGAGCGAGAGTGACAAGGAGGAGGTGAAGAGGGATCAAATTCTAGTACATAAGCTTAAAGTCATGAGATGATTCTGTCACACATTGAGTTCAAAACAAGCAAACTGAAGTAATTCCTTATACACATGTGAAACGTATTGCTGAAGGAAGCTACTGATACTAAAAATTACCATTGTGGTAAAGGTGCCTGCGTACTCCTGGAAGGAGAATCCACTGAGGGTGACTAGATACTGAGCTACCACCTCTGTTTCAGGGAGTCCCTGGCCTGTAAAACGTTGGAAGTAAAGGACAAACACTGCTTTCTGGCCCTTCTTTTTCCCCAGGTATCTGTCCCTGGTCTGTCAGAGACAGACTATTGGGCTAGGTGGCATTTTTATCTATATGCCTTACACTGTGCAGGTAAAAATCATTCCTAGAAGTTAGAGGTGTATGCATACATGAAAAATGGCATATGGAGGGACAGAGAGGGATAGAAAAGCTACCCACAGTGCAGGGAAGGAGGGGAGCAAAAAAAGGAGCATCCAGGGAACATCAGGACATTGCATGTTATTGTTTTATCCTCTTGAATTTATGACTGAACGGTCTTCTACCTATTAAAAAGGGCTTTTTGCAATCAATAGGAATTGGTTTAGACCCTCAAGGAAAAGCTTTCTTTCCCTCTCCTGTACATTCCCATTGCAGATATGGTTTCCAGATAGAATTTATCCTGAAGAGCAGAAAAGTCACTCCATGGTTACTCAGGGTGCATCTATTTGTCATTCTGTCTGTATCTCTCACTATCCTTTTCTTGTGTTTTCTCTGATAAGGGACCTTGGTGACTGAAATATAGATCAAAGCCCCAGCCTAAGGCTGGTCAAAAGAAAAGGGAAGAGAAAAAAGGACATTAAAAAATATACCATTGAGCTCAAAGGATTCTTTCTTTTCTTATTTTCTGCCCTTTCTATTTGAAGATTTTCTGTCTCATCCTGCATTTAGCATATCTTACAGTAACTTTGAAAGAGAAGCAAAGAGACTAAAAAAAAGATGATTTTCCTTTATTATGTTGTAAGTATACTTTTTTCTAATCTTGAACTGTTTCATTGTACATTGTGCAAGATGGTGACTTGTCGTGCTTGATCTGCCATGTCTGTGCTGCTCACTAACCTTTTTAAGATTGCTGACATGAATCCTCACAAAGCCATGAGTCCAGTGACTTTGATCCTCTGTGTTTGATTACTTTGGTTCTAAGTACATTTGTGGTGTTATGTGTTAATTGTGAGGAAAGATATATAATTTATCCTATAATTTGCCATGGTACCCATATTTGAGAGGCAAGGTCTAGACCGATTGAAATGTCATTTCATACCACTGAGGCTTGAATACATTCAATAAACACTGTCTTGTCTCACATACTGGAAGAGGGGACAATTCTGGATATGAATACAACTTGAAAGTTGGTTGTGTCCAAATAATCTTTCTTTTAGCACAAGCTAGTCTGTAAGATCTCAAAAAATTATATAAAGAGTTCTGTTTCATTTATTAAATAAATATACTGTATAACTGCAAAGTTTTAATTCCATCATTTTAATTCTAATCACTTCTCCACACATTTTTCTTTAATATTGTCATAAAAGTAATGCTCATGCTTTTTCCTGACCCCAGAAACCCAGTGGTTCTGCTGTAGCATCAGGGCATTCTTAGCAATCAAATTTTTTGTGGGTTTTATGAAACACTTACACTATTTTCACTACCTACAGTATGATTTATCTATATGCAGTTTTATTACATTGCCCAGAAGTGGTTGTTAGACTATAACAATAGATCAGCATAGTTCACCAAGCTCAGTAAAACTTTACTCCCTTGGACCTTTTGATGTGATGCTTTTAGTGGGTATGCACTGCTGAAAATAGCACCCTTCTTTCATTCAGAACCAGAACAAATTTATGCAAAGTTACAGCTATGGCAAAATTAGAATCAATAATTTCTGTTATAACCATCATTTGTGCTGGCAAGGAAAAAAAAATATCCCTAACTTTTTCAAGATTTTGGTTTCATGAGGAATTTTCTCTGATCTTGTTATAACAACAGTGCAAAGGTCTATAGTCTGACAATGACTTTTATCCAAAACTTACTAATGTCTCTGAAAGTTCCTTGTACAAAATGATAGCCTCAAAATATAAGCCATTTATTGCCAGATGTTTTGCAAGCTGTTCTGTAACGTCACATAAAAAGCAATGAAGTAAAGACAGAACCATAGCAGTGTATATTATAAGAAGCTAAAATTGGGATGGAAAGCGGTGTTAGCTTTCTAAAATTTACAGTACTGTGAAGAAATCAAGGTGTTCTTGGAAACCGAGTGGAGCCAAGCCAATTTTGAGGGATTTTTTAAGATCAAGCAGAACATTCGTTTAAGACGTGACTGAATAAATGTATACATTTTGCAGCGCACCATGAACACCAGTAAACTTTCCCCACTGTTGAACCAAATGAAGAAATAAGTTTAGGACCTGAAGATCCCATTTTGAGGCTATGGCTTTCTCCCATCCCAAGACCTTTCCCTAAGAGCCGCTGATCCCACAGATGGATCCATGGTAAGGCGTCTCATATGAGATATGCTAAACCACTAGTCAGTGCTAATAATGATCGTGATCTCTTGTCAGGTTTCTTTCACTTTCTTTGTGTGTACGCCTGAATTATTTTGAGGACTTTCTGCTAGTGGTGACAGAGGGTGCATGTTCGTTCAGACCAAAGCTAGTACATTAGTCAGGTGGAAATAACAGGCTTTAGTCATGAAGAAGATGAAAAAATGAAGCATGTGTAAGCAACTCTTGAGCTGCAGTTTCAGAACCCCTTTTTACTTTAGGACCTAACATTTCAGCCCCAATGCACTTTGCCATAGAGCTGATACTGTTTTGAAATAGTGAGGATGTTTACTGGTAGCTGCAAACCAGGGAGGCTAACAGTAGAAGTAGGTGATTAAGCAGAGAGGAAGGTGAAAAAAATTACCTATACTTGGAGAGATCAACAATGTGGGCATGCTGGTTGGATTTTTTTTTTTTTTTCTTCCCAAAAACAAAACTTAGCAGGAAGTGAAAGGCTCCTGTCCCGTGCATATTCTTCATGTCACACTGTCACTGCCTCTGACCAAGCTCAGGGCCTTCAGATATTACAGAGCTATAAAAGAGGAAAATATAGTAATATCCAAAAATCAGGAGATTACACTTTTTATTAATAACAATAATTCTTTATTTCACTCTTAGTTTTTAGAATAATATCTGCATATTAATAATCACTGCATGTTTTTCCCCTCCCTCCATTGTCATTGCATATAATGTGTTCTTTTCCCTTAAGATAGGTGGTGGCAAGTAAAGAGAGCGAGACAAAGTCAAAACTTTCCTTGCTTTCCTATGTTCTGTGTTGTAGGAAAACAATGCAGTTGCCTCACAGTTTGTATGAGTGGGAAAAGTGAGCCTGGAAGTTAATTCTTCATACCATTTGCACATGAAGCCCTAATCCAGGATGGGAGAAGGAGGATCTAGAACACTATGTAGTTGAAATAATAAGCAGAGTCATGTCTGCTGAGCCTGGGAGAAGGAGGATCTAGAACACTATGTAATTAAAATAATAAGCAGAATCATGTCTATTCAGGTGGCTACAGTGTTGACTACTCTCCATTTACCCAGATCTCTGACAGCACTAGAAGATGGAGCTGTCCTCGCTGCTGCCCAGTCTACTTTCTTTAGACACTTTGCAGCAGGAATCGTGAGGATGCCAACTGTGCCTTGCTGCTCTGCATGGTTATCAGCAGGGAGCCCATCTTTATTTGTTTTTTAAAGTACCTCACACATCTGTGGAGCAGGATAAGTCATAAATAATAATAATAATGTCACTGCTTCCCTCTCATTAATAACGAGTCACTAGAGATTCCCTCGTGGTGATGCATAGTGCATGACACTGCACAGATTAGGGCTTCCATCATGCAGACTGTCAGCATGATTGCTTTTACTAAATACAGCTATTGCATACAGTGAAATATGCTCAGCTGGGGCACTGCTAGTAAAGCACTGACAGCAGCTTCACAAACAAGAATGTACAACTTTCATAATTCTGCTCTGGAGACTAAAAGCTTGGAGAAATGCTGGAGATTGTGAGCAAGAGGTGAATATGTTAACACTCTTTCCCCAAGGATCCAGGCGGTGGATCTTATTCCCAGAAATCTGCCTTTCTTTGCACTGGGAGAATCATTCACTGACTTTCCTAAGTCCATAAACTCTTTGGGTCAGTAATCATCTTAATCAGTTCCACAGAGTTCAAAGCAACTGAGACTTACTCTTGACTGCCATGATGAATGGTAAATAGCTAATTATGTTAGCCAAACTGGCAAAAGAAACTTTTAAACAAGAGCTACTAGTGCTCTTTGTAGGAGGAAATAGCACTAAAAAAACAACTTTTCTGACCGTCTACCTTAGTCTCATCTGCTGAGACTCTTTATAGTCAATGGACAGAAGTGAGCTTCTCTAAAAGTCTATTCAGAGCACAAGCCCAATGCAAATGCTCTGTGCGTTCCTGTGGAGGAACCTGCCACTGTCAACTGAGCTCCAGGTTGCACACCTAAAGCTGTATGTCCAAAGCAGATGACGTGGGTAACTTCTTCATTCCCCTTCCTGACACTGCCCTTCTTACACACTTCATCTGGTTTCCACAGCCATTTTCAGCTGAAGGCAGTGCCACAAAAGTCAGTTGTCCCACCTCATTACCACTTTTGGCCATCCATTCTCCTCCCTTCTCTTTTCTTTGGGTGAGTCCCAGTGTTCATACACTCACATGGCAACTTAAGTAAGATAATGGACCTAGCTGGAAGGAAACCATTAGGTGTTTAGGGGTTAGTTTTCTGGAAGGCAATTCTCTGATCTGGCTTATTGCTTGGCCATCACAAGGGAGACGGTAGGAATATGACACCAGCCCCATCTAGATGTATTGAAAGAAATTCCAAAATAGTACCCAGTACTTCTGTGAAGATTAACTCAATATCCCTCAGAGGTGCAGAATATTAACCTCTATATCAGACACAGTGTGAAATAGCTACCAAACTTCAAATTCCTCTCCTCATTTATTTCCGAATAGCTTCCACATATAGGCAATCCCTATTGTACTTCATATTGTTATTCTATAAATTCACTTAGATTCATGTGACTGTAGGGAAGGGTAATGCAGAAGAACCACTCTGTAGATGGATGTCACTGGTGCAGATACTCGCAACTGCCAAATAAATGAATATGACTGTGGCTGACGTGACTACTCTGCATCGAACACTGATGAATGCACACCAATTGCAAGTGTATTTCAATATGTTTTCAGATGTTGTCACCAAAAAAATGCCATGATCATATGCATTACACTCAGGCCAACATTTTGAAGGTAGGGAACAAAGCCATGGCCACGTTCAAGTCAGCTAGGACATTGCCTTTGAGTTCATCAAAAACTCCACTCCAGAACAGTAGAAAAAAATTTGAGACAAATTACTGTGTTGCAGGGTTACCTGTGTCTTCCCTGAAGCATCTGCAGTTTTCTGGGAAGGAATAGCAGAGTAAATGGACCAGTCTGGATTTAAAATGGCAATAAACTATCTATTTTTAAAGGCACTCAACATTTTCCTGTGGAGAAACAGGGAAAAGTAAAATGTTAAACTATAGGAAAAATTGAGTTACGTAGAAATACATTTTACCATTCTAAAAAAAAGTGATGCAGAGTCTCATAAAAACTGAAACTCCACAGGGTTCATCCAGCTAGAGAATCAGTCCTGAATAGCAGTACTTTCGACAAATATGGCTTTTTTTAAAATTATATAATGAATGCTAGCTCATTTGCATATGGTAATTGGCCTTGTCTGTCACTTCTGCTTGACAGTCTGCTCTTTAGCAAATGTTGCTTTGTTTTTCACTTCCCAAGCTCTGTGACTGTCTATGGAGCAGCACTCATTTTTATAGATTTATAAGTGATGTTAATGAGAATAATCTGGCAGAAGCAGGACAAAAGAAAGCTGGTGTCATTCCTGGGCTATGGACATAAAGACAACTCCAGAAGAGTACACAAAAAGCATAACATGGTTTCTATGTTGACTGAAATATTGTTGCACTATGTAACCAGTAGATCTATAGCTTTATATGCTAGCTTATTTGGACTATTTTTTCAGTAGCTAGTATCTTGGCACTATTTATTGTCCTGATATTATAGGAAGCTTTTAAACTCTACAAATGCACAAGCCCACTAAAAACAATTAAGTTTTAACAATGTTTTATGTAGCGTTTTAATAAAAACCAGACAAAACCCAGAGCAACTGAAAAAATGTCACCTTTATTCTGGAAATTCAAGCTCCGTATGTTGCATCTGCAAATGAAAAAGTTTTAACAAGTCTTTGTATGCCAAGAAATATCCTTTCTGCCATCACTTCTTCTGTATCCAAAGCTTCCTTAAAGTGGGAATAAAAACAAACACGGTGACACATGCTGTGCTTCGCTGCACAAGACACAAGTACGACTAAAGGCATCTGATAGGTCTCCAAGCCATGGAGGGAAAGCCACTGCTTACGTTGTGCCCTTCAGTAGTCTAAAATCCATTTTAGCACTAAGGATTGTTAAAAGGAGAAGCCAGTCAATTCCCATGGCAGGGTCCATGGATGGCCAAGAACTGAAGGACATAAAACCAAGTAAGAATGGTTCTGTTGGTAATTGTCATTCATGCAAAGTGGACACAAATTCCAACCCAACAGGGACTGCTTGTTAGAGGACTGTAGGTGAAATGGGAAAAGGAAGATCAAATATAATCTGTGTTTCAACATTAATGTAGTAATACTTCTACTCCTGTGTAGGAGACTTTGCCTCAGTTAGGACTAATGGAAGATTTATGAAGGGAACATCCAACTGGCATCTTCCAAAATTAAGACAAAATATATTACCTATGGCAATCTTAGGGCGAAGTTATACCTAGTGAACTCACATCACATTAGTTTGTTCCAGTGTCACACTAGTGAAACACAGTCCATACAACTTTGGTAATGCATACACTGAGGGAGAAGGACGGAGAAAGAAAAGCACAGAACTGAAGACAGGAAATAACAGATGAAAATTAAATGGATGTAAAAAAGGCAAAAGAAAGTTTAAAAGCAAAATCAAGTGGGAGAAAGAAGCCTAATCAAAAGGAAATAATCTGCAAGTGTCTTTGCACAATTTTAAACACTCAAGTTAATGTGACTTAAAAAACACTTATCAGCCAAGGCATGGATGTAGCTGTTACCCGAGACATTCTTCCAAGTTCTAAAGAGATCATTTTAATGCTCAATTTAAGTGAAGGATTAGGAACCAGATCAGACCATGAAGGGGTTTTAATTCTCCCCCCTCTAAATCCTCATTAATCAGTCAAAACCTACTGGCTGGTCAGGCTAAGGCCCACCAGCAGATACATGCATGCTCCTTGGTCAAGTCCTGCCTGTATGGAGACTATTGCCAAACAGTGAAGGCTCCATCAGGTCAGATTTGCTTAAGTCAGTACCATGTCCACAAGTACATGTCCTCATCTGAAGCAGCAGCATTTACAATCCAGAATATGAGCATAAATTCAGTTTCGTTAGTTGCTTAAGTTGATAAGCTGGATGGCAAACTGGCCTGCTTGAGGCACAGACGCACATTCCTCCTGCTTCTCTTGCAAGGGACAGGAACAGCAGTTAGAGCAAACAGGCAAGGCACAAAATATCTGACACTGCTACAGTAGGTTAGGGAAAGCTTCTCAGATCCCTCAACCTACAGACTGCAGGTTCCTGAGAGGTGACAATGTCATTGCTTGCAGGTTTTTGAACCATTTTTCAAGAACAAATAATATAGGTTCTTAGTGGGGAAAAAAAAGAGCAACATATTTTCATAAAGCAAACAAATGTCCTGTCTGTACAAGATGAAAAAATTAACTCAAAAGAATATTTTTTTAGATCATAGAAAAGTAGAAATCAGGAAGAGAAACAGATGAGATGAAAAGCAAAAATACCTGAGAATTGCAAGATTATCTATCCTGTTAAAATATACATTAATGTCACAGTTGTTAATGACAAGTGATATTTTTAACTTTTGTAAATCAACTTAGTTCAGCTGCCCTACTGCAATCAATGGTATTTGATCAATTCCTATCACCTGAAGATCTGGCCCCTGGTGCGCAAAAAGAGATCGTTAATTATTTCACTGCTAACACAATGCATGACCAACTGATGAGATCAGTGTAAAATTAACATATTTCAGATTTGTGTGCTTGCCTTATTTCTTTAACCATTGGAATTCATAGATACAAGATTTCTTCTGCAGTCATGCAGAGTATATTTTTTTTTTTTTTAATAAATTGTTCATAATTATGAGATTCCAGGAGCTTTAAGCATATAAGTGATTTCTATACTTTGATGAAATTATGAGAGTTGGCAAGCACTAAATATGGCTGCTGACATTTATTTTATTGGTTTGATTTCTCATGTTTGTCATTCTCTTCTCTCCTGCTGAAATCCATGGAAAAAATTGCCATTACCATTGATGGAAACAATGATATTGTAGATCACATAACTCTTAATGGATTGCAAGAAATCTGCTTCCAAACTCAACTTTTCTCTTTTCTTTGTGACTTTGTTCTTTTGATAGATGCTCTCAGCCAGTAAGGAAAAATCGATTAAAATGAAGAAGCAAGTGAACAGCATTCACATCACCTTTATTTCACTTTGTTTCCTTGCTTGATTCTAATGATGCTTTATTTCAATATCGAGAAGCTTCACTACCTGGCCAAGCCTTCATAAATAAGAATCAAGAAAGTAAATAAAATCACAAACCCGACTCAGTGTCAGCATTAACTCTCAGCCATTGCAAAGTTCTATTTAATAATAATAAATGTAAGTTCAGGAAAGTCCAAGCTGTTCATTGCTCAGGCGGGGCTCACAAATTGCAGGAGATGACAGCAGTCTTTTAATACTAAAAAAACAAATTAAGGCCCCTGTCAGATGTGCTGCCAGCCAGAGGAGAAACTTTATCCTTTTTATTAAGCTTGTGGTTCTTCTTTGTTTAATTTCTTCTCAAACAAGGGGAAAAAATGAGGATGAATTCATATAGGGACAGCTGGAATGACAATGTGTTGCATGGGAGGAGAGCTGAAGCTTAAACAAGCATTGGCTTCACCACACAACAGAAATCAATGAGCCATCGTGGACTGTCAGCGCTGTCAGATGGGCCTCCAGGATCAGTCGAAAGTTAGGACTGACAAACTCCCTCCACCTCAGCCCACTGGTCCTGCCTCCTGACAGTGGTGGAACAGCCCTCCCTGTCCCCTGTATCCTTTGGATGGCCTGATCTTTGCTTCCCTTCTCCCTGGACACGGGGTGGACCACCTTACTGGCAACACTATTCCCTGTCCTCATAAACATTCTTCTTGCATAGTGCTGAGACAAAACTTCTATGCAGAAAGGTCACCAAATACAGCCAGACTCGGTAGGGGTAAAAATAAAATATTGCATCAAGGATGTTTGATGGCTTGAATTGACTCAGAGCCCCATCAGTCCTGTATTTTGATCCTTCAAAATGTTGTGAATGCTTGAAAAAGCAGTGCAAAGAATGATGTGGGGGATTTGAATATGCAAGTATACACTGACCTGCTGCATCAATATGTTAAAGTAACCAAGTATTTGTACTTATAATGGGAAGTTCATAACCTATTCCTCAAGAAAAAGTAACTTCTCAGAGGATTCATCTGCCCTAACTCAGGCACCTAGAATTTAGATATCTATACTCTCACCTGTCATTTTCATGTGCCTTCATAGTCATCTAATATGGCCCACAATCACAGGGTGGTTGAGGTTGGAGTGTACTTCTGGAAATCCTTTAATTCCAACATAAGTTTAGCATAAGTTTAAAAAAAAAATGCATGTTGGCAGCACCAGTTCTTATTCGTTGCCTATGAAAAAGGTGTAAGCACTTCATTGAAGGTAGAGGGAGCTGAGCTGACTAGACTTGGTGAAACACTTAATTAGCCTTTAATCTCTAGGCCACACAAGAGAAACAGAGACCACCCCTTTCTAGGTCCCTCACCATCCTCCTAAGCATTTTCTGGGATTCAGCTGGTGTTACCTAAAGACAGTGGCTCCAAGGCTGTGTTGAATGTATTACTAATGGCTGCTCTGTGTTTTTTGCCAGGCTCCACGCTCACAACGGTAGTCATCTCTTGTATTTCAGGATTTCATAAATTGAGATGTTAAATTCATCCAGTTTATCACAAAGTACAGAAGTAGGGTGTTAAGGTATTGTCATGTCAGTAACTAAATCTCATGAAAAGTACAGCACAGTACCAGTTGGAAGTCAAGAGCACAACAGACTGACACAGACGCCGCTGCCCATACTGGACAAAGTAAAAAACAGCTTGTAACTGGAGAAACAGGATCTTTGTAAGAAGTGTCGCTCCTATTCACTGATAGCTATTTAGTATAACTCCCAAACTGATTGTGTTCATAGGTATTCTTTCTTTCCTGAAGCACACGTGAAAAGAAAAGTCTTTTCCTTCTTATTGAGGTCTTTTTTTTGCTAGCAGTTAGTTTCTGTGAACTACAGTGACACGTAATGCTGACTGTGCTAGAATGTCAGCTGCCTAGATCTCCAACGTCCCCATAAGATGATAGTGTGTCCATGGTGACACTGTGGCAGTGACATTATAAAGCATCAGCATTACATTCAAGTGAGAATTTCTTAAGTTTGCCTGTAAGTGTTCTCCTTCAAAACCAATTTTCTCGCTTGCGGTAGGAACTGTAATCACACTCTTTGCTAACTCAAAAACAATATTACAAATATTTTCATATTACAATCTTGCTAATACCTTAAAGAGGGAGACCGAAAAGTAAAAGAAAAAAAAAATACAGAAAAAAAAGACATCCTCTGGGAGAAGTAAGGTGGTCAAGATATTTGGTCAAAATATTCTTAAAGATACTCTCAATCTTTATACTGATGTCCTCAACCAACACTAATGATGTTTGTATTCAAGGTGCAGGCATTGTTGCGTTCTGGCCCATTTTATTAGGAAAAGTGTGAGCATGTGTCAGGGACCAGGGATAAGGACCAGCACAGAGTGAGTGCTCCTAACACGTAAATGGAAAGTAATCTCTTGTGAGGTATGTCAATATTCTGGTCAAGTGGCAGGCACATTTCTAGTTAGATTACCAAGGGAGGTAGGGCAGAAAGTCCTGGGACAGAGAATGATAGAGACTGGTTTACTGGAATAGTTCCTTCATTTTCCAACTCATTCTCTGACACCTTCTTTCTCAAATGTCCTTCACCTGACCCAGACTGATAGCCCAATTAGTTGTTTGGAGGGACTGAATTTGACCTGTGAGCAAAATATCAAGTATTTTACAAATTAACAGATGATTTATCCTTGACCTCAGTGTCTCCATCTGCAAAAAAATAATGAAGCAATAATATTTAATGAACAGTGAAGTTAAAACTAATTGGTGCTCACTCTGCAGCAGCTTTGCCATCTGGGGACTTGAACTCGTGACTGAGGATGCAGACAGCAGTGTTAGGGAACTCACGAACTGGGATGGACAGCAGGAATATAGAAGATGTCAGGGGTTATAGGACTGAGGTCTTAGTCTGCATGTGCAAGGGTGAATGATAAGAGAGAGGTTTAAAATGGAGGACATGAGTTGTACATCCTGATTTAAAGGCAAGGGTGAATGATAAGAGAGAGGTTTAAAATGGAGGATGAGTTGTACATCCTGATTTAAAGACATGGGAAGTGGTACAAGCTGGAAGGCAGGAAGGATCTAGTTGGCTTCCTAGTGTGGGGATATGTAAAAAGGACAGCAAGGAGTGGGGGAGTTAGTAAGAAAACTTAGGTCTCAAGCGTGTGAAAAGGTTGGTGTTTAATAGGTCCATGATAAGAGAGAGGTTTAAAATGGAGGATGAGTTGTACATCCTGATTTAAAGACATGGGAAGTGGTACAAGCTGGAAGGCAGGAAGGATCTAGTTGGCTTCCTAGTGTGGGGATATGTAAAAAGGACAGCAAGGAGTGGGGGAGTTAGTAAGAAAACTTAGGTCTCAAGCGTGTGAAAAGGTTGGTGTTTAATAGGTCCAGGAAATTTCATCCTTATTCTGGAGAAGAGAGTTTTGTGAAGGGTATAGGGCCCTTGATAAGCTCTTTTGGTGTAAGAGAATTTCAGTGTAATTCCAGTGTTCAACAACCTGGAAAGTGTTTCAGTTAGAAGGATGGTGCGTAAAAGGAGAGACATTGTATCAATAGTATCTACAGCATTGCATTTTCTGTAGGAACTGCCCTGTAGGTAGAAACAAGGTGTGCTCTTGCCAGAGGGAGAGTCACAGAGAAACGAGCAGAGGAACCCCAACCTCTGGATCTCAGCCAGACACAGAATTAGGCCCCCATGCTTCAGACTTGTGTAGCCAGAAGTCCTTTGAGATAAATATGGAAGCAGAACTCCAGGTTGCTCTCAAGTGGAGGTAAGTGTAGTTTTAAAGCACCAGCTAATCCTGAGGCTGAACCTAACCATATTGTAGCCCAACATCTCAGCTGAGGCAATGGAAAGTGATTGGCTTGGGTTTTTTTAAATTATTATTAATTTGTCTGATTGTATCAATAGCTTCTTGATTAGCCCAACATCTCAGCTGAGGCAATGGAAAGTGATTGGTTTGGGGTTTTTTTTATTATTATTATTATTTTGTCTGATTGTATCAATAGTTTCTTGATTTTCATTGCTACCTTTTATTCAAAATATAAATAGCTGAAGCAGTTCACAGAACTGTGGGGTCAGATCTCTGGGGCTGGAAACCAAATCCAGCACCAGATGCAGATATAAAGCAGTCTCATTTTAAGAGACCCGTGAAGCCACAGTTTCCATTGAATTCTTCAGGAGTTGATCGTTATCTCTGAAAAACTGTCTTTTTAGGCACCTAATAATGGAGATCGGTGTTTAACAGACAATACTGAAATTTAAAATATTATTGGCTTCATTGCATTATAGCAAGCTGACCTCTGCCAATGTCGTTCCCTCAGCTCATAAAAGCGATTTTGCATGGCAGAGCCCTTACTGCACAAGACTCGTGTGTGAAAGGCCTTTTAGAAGTGTAACACCCTTCCCAAGGGCTAAATATTAACATTTTTTTGCCTTTTTAACATCACTCCTTAATTAGGAGTGAACATAAGTAGCTGTAAAACTCTACAATACAGCACTAAATTCACCACTCCATCAAAAATTTAACAAAAATTACCATATGTGTTACAGGAAGCTCAACGTTTTCTGCTTTTACAGGCTGCTGAGGCAGCATCCTCTTAGTGTTGATAAAAATTGCTTTGCAAAGGTTGTGCCTCTTTGGATTTATCACTATCAGCATGTGGCAGTGTTTGAGCTTCCAGAAAAAAAAAAAAAAAATTCAAATGGAATTTTACAGTACTTGCTTTGGGGCTGGAGCGTAAAACTGCTCTCTTAGCAGCTTCCAAGTCCCTGGCAGCTCAGTCCCTGTGTCTCTCAGCTTCGTCACACCCCCTTATGCATTGCCGCTGATCTTTCCCACTTGCTGTTTACTTATTTTATTGAACGGTTTGGAGGCACCTTTTTATTATCTTGGTTTGATTTTGGCTTCTCTTGATGAGAGGGGTTTACATATATGCAAGGGAATGATTAATGTACCATGCATGGTGGGTGAGATATCACCATGGAGGAGAGGAGAAAGTTGCTGAAACAAAATTTTGAAGAAATTTTAGTTTTAGAAAAAGTAAATGGCTGGGTCTATGTTAGCAAGCTGTGAGGCCCAATATGAGATCAAAGTGATGCTATGTGCTTGACATCTACACTATACACCTTCCAGCAGCTCTGCTACAGGCTAGCTCTGGTGCTGTGGATTGGATGCCTAGTAGCAATCAGCACAAATTAGGTGTTGGTATAATATTCTGGTGTAATGCCTGCAGTGTGCCCAGGTGGACAAGAAGGCCAACAGCACCCTGGCTTGTATCAGAAATAGTGTGGCCAGCAGGAGCAGGGAAATGATCATGCCCCTGTACTCGGCACTGGTGAGGCCGCACCTCGAATACTGTGTTCAGTTTTGGGCCCCTCACTACAAGAAGGACGTTGAGGTGCTGGAGCGTGTCCAGAGAAGGGCAA
>NW_008796041.1:3200316-3205269 GCF_000699145.1 Aptenodytes forsteri | reverse complement strand
CTAGTGTAAGCATTACCTAGCAACAACTAAAACATCGGTGCGTTATCAACTTTGTTCTCATCCTAAATCCAAACCACAGCACTGTACCAGCTACTAGGAAGGAAATTAACTCTGTCCCTGCTGAAACCAGGACAATGATCTTAAAGGTCTTTTCCAACCTAAACGGTTCTATGATTCTATGATTCTAAAGGACTATAGTTTGTGTGTTAGGAGCCCTACCCACAATCTGAATCCATGTGCTGTATGGTGATGATAAGGAGATACATTTAAGAAGCGCACTGCTGAGCTGAACTGCAGCACTAATAGAAATGCACCTGGAAAAAGAGCTAATGCCCTTGGACTGGATACAAAACAGCAGTGGTTTTACACCTGATATAGTAAAACACGCAGTCAGATCTTCAGCAGGTACAGATCGGTCTATATTACCTATAAGTAGCCTGAAACACACTTACTGAAGAACTGGTCCAATATTCTGTTTTTAAAAACAAATACTTACCTTTACATACTGAAATGGATGAGGCATACTAGCATTTGATTTTTCTGGCTGCCTATCTGGTTTGAATGGGGCTTTTTACCATTCAGGGCCTCCCTGGGTGTCAGCATTTTGGTTCACTTAATAAGGTTACACACAACACCCCTTATGTCTGCTGGCTGAACCGGTGTTTCCTTCCTGCAAACTTACACCAGAGCTCTTGGAGAGAGCTGGAAATGACTCTGAATTGTAAAGCCAACTCAGTCCCGTTTCATGGGAAGGGTAAAGCAAAGTGTAAACGCTTCATTTTGAAGCCTCTTTTATGCATTTGATCTTTCACAGTGTTCCTCATTCAGTCCTTCCTGCACTAGTGATATGAAGAAGCTATGAAAGTTAATCTATTTTAAAGATGAATCAGTGCTGGCAACTGTCCTCAGCCACAGGTCAGTAAGCACAGGATGGACAGGCATCCCGGTGCTCTCTGCTGGGAATATTTCCTTGAAAAACGGTACCTGGAAAATGCTTGGTCTCTTGTTGCTCATCTGCTTTGGTAGTAGGTAGCTGGCACAGGGTTCAGTTTCACCTTGGCTCTAGGCAAGGCAGAACTGCTGGACGATGACAGTTTTCAGAGGAGAGGCTTGAGGAAAAAAAAAATAAATTAAAAAATTACACATACAATCCCCCTGAGGAAATATCCTCTTTGTGCCAAGCATTAATACACAGCCAGTACAAACCTTCTCCTTTTACATATTCCTGCTGGCACTATAACGCCCCAAAATAAAAGCCTATTGTGGGAAAAGCAGAGAACACAAGCAGAAAGTATGATAAACTGTCTTGTTTTGTTCAGCACATGGGCAAAGGACACAAAACACTTGTGATGCTTGATTGATCACACTCAGCGCTGTAAATAGGAACACTGACCTGCTGAAATGGCCAGGTAGAAAAGTTGCTCCAATTAGAGAAAATGCCTGAGGACTGAAGAATGTTGATCCCAGCACGGAAAAAAATCACATATATAGAAAGTTAGACCTGCTCCAGTTTCAGTCTTTGCCTCAGCTCCCACTGTGAGATCTCTAACTCTCTTTTGTGGTCAGGTCCAGAGAAGTTAGAGGTTTGGGTATTTCTTTAAGTGTTATGACAGCATTTGATCTATACCAACCTTGAAGAAAGGCTAAGATCCTGATGTTGTCAATCTAAGCTTTACAGAAATCCATCCTAATTCTGAATTTCAGTGGCAATGAGCATCTCAGCCCCCTTCACCAAAACTGAAGACCTTCCTATCCAAACTCAGAAACTCTGAGTTGAATACCTGAAAATGAAACCATTGGTACAAAAACAATGAGCATTTTTTCTTTTATATCTATTGGCTGAGCAAGCTCTGGGACAGTGTATGACTGTTACACCGTTCTTTATTCAGGCCCTGATCTTCAAACACAATTTCGGTCTTTTTTGTAGAAGTTTTGGCCCAAAATCCCACACAGAACCTCATCTACAGTTTTTTTTCACATCCTCTAGTTGGTTTTATACACCCCTTTAAGTAAAATTTTAATGGCTAAAATAAAAATGATGCTGGGAATCCTATTTGTCTCAAGTTTTAACTGATGTCAGCACCCTCCTCCCCTTTAAGACCTATGAATACCGCCTGCCCTTGGATTGTTCTGATGTATGTGTTAGGTTATTTTTCCTCTTTGGTGAAAATTTTTCTTCCGCTTTTAGACTAATAAGTTAGGTAGCTCACAGGGAACTGTCCTTCTGAGTTTGGATCAGTTTTTTTGTACAGCTCATTTCTATCTAAACACAGCTGCTGGAGTTCAGTAGAGCAATCTCTAACAAAGCTATCTGAAGAAAAAACAATATAGCTGCTAGAAATGTTAGCACTTGGATTAACACACTCAATTTTAGCTGGGGGAAAGCTGTGCTAATGATCATCGGAGACTTTTAGGAAGAGAAAATTGCAAGATATGAGCATCCTCTAAAAGCAGCAGTCCTTAGTATTGCAAATGATACCTAATATCCTTCCTGTCTTTGGTCTGGGTTTTGAGCTTTCTGTGTTGTGTCATCTCTTGCCTCACTTGCTGATCCAGTCTCACCTGTCCAACCAAGTTTATGAATGAAAAAATGCATTATCATTTTGACATGGGAAATCCTAGGGCGGGGAATCTGTCGTGTTAGTAAATGGAAACATTCCTGCAGGAGCAAAGAAAAAAACCTCTTTTAAGTTAAAATAAACTTTTAGCAATAAGTTTACTTACCAATAGCCTGGTTCTTATAAAATAAATATAATAATTATAATAATAATAATAATAATAATAATAATAATAATAATAATAATAATAATAATAATAATAATAATAATAATAATAATAATAATCTTGACCCACACTGATGCAAAAATAACTTAAATTGTAGAAAATACTCAGTGTGTGCTGGATCTTGGTGTTACAGGGTTACAGGTTTCCTGTTGTCTCTATAGTCTCATAGAAAAGTCATCACTAATTCTGAAGTTCCCAGAGATTCATTCATGTAATTAATGTCTATTGCATGTGGTGACTTCTCCATTCCTCTTGTCGTGAGTTGGACATGATGTCCTGGTGGACAACATGTTGACCACCAGCCAGCAATGTGCCCATGCAGCAAAGCAGGCCAACAGCATCCTGGGCTGCATTAGGCCATGTTGCCAGCAGGTCAAAGGAGATGATCCTTCCCCTCTGCTCAGCACTGATGAAGTTCTGGGTCCAGTGCTGGGCTCCACAGTAAACATCAGCTATGGACATACTGGAGCAAGTGCAGCAAAAGGCTCCAAAGATGATTAAGGGACTAGAGCATCTGTCATACGAGGAAAGGCTGAGAGACCTGGGGTTGCTCAGTCTAGAGAAAGATGGCTCAGGGGGTATTTTATCAATCTGTATAAATAAATATCGTTTGACGGGGAGTAAAGAGGGAGCCAGACTCTTCTTAGAGGTGCCCAATGACAGGACAAAAGACAATGAGCACAAACTGAAATACAGAAAATCCCATTTAAACATAAAACCCCTTTTTACTGTGAGGATGGACGAACACTGGAACAGGATGCCCAGAGATGTTATTGAGTCTCCATGCTTGGAGATACTCAAAACCCAACTGGACATAGCCCTGGGTTATTCTAGCTGATCTGCTTTCAGCAGGGGAGGTTGAACCAGATGATGTTGAAAGGTCATTCCCACATCAATCACGCTGTGATTCTATGATTTGTTAAAACGGATTCTGACTATAAATAATCCTAAAACACAAGAAATCTTGAAAATAGATTAAAACTTTAAGACCCTTGTCTGGTTTCTGTGCAAATCAGCTATGCACAGTTCATTGTAATGATGTCTCAAGGTTCACTCTAGTACTCCAGTTATATCTTCAATATAAAAGATGACCAGCGTCAGGACTATCTTCAGACCAAGTACATTGTTTCCATTCTGAATTTAGTTCAAGTTCCCCTGCCTATGTATCCTGAATATCGCAGCCTCTCGCAGGATAAGCCTGGTCAATCATGTAACCTCACTCCAGAAAGGAAGTACCACACTGTATGTAGAGGGTGAAATTCAGGCACTTAGGAGTCTGAAGGTTCGGCATCCTATCATCTGAAGTAGTCATCCAGGCAGGTATTCACCAGACGAAATCTAGTGGTACAAAACATAAGCTAGTTGTCTAGATTCTTCACAGCTAGTGGAGAGTAATAGACTACCTCTCGCTTCAAGGCAGATGTCTAAAACCATTAGATGTGTCATTCTTTAGAAGTGCCTTTTTCCTTCTGTTGCCTATAAAAATATTCTGAATAATTAACTCCGATACAGATGTTTATAATATAGATGTCTAAAATTACATAAGCTGACTATTGCTTTGTCTGTCAAGGCTCATGAACCAAGATGACAAGTCAGCCTTTGTGTCTTGCTAGCTTACTAACTACTCTCAGCATGCCAGCACCATCATTAAGTCATCCCTGGGAGTTCCCCGACAGTAACATGACTAGAGGCAGTATCTTACTTAGCCTAAAGCCTAGTCTCATAGCTGCTCATACACAGCAGTGCATCAGTACAATAGTCCTCAACAGTGGATAACCTCAAATACCTACCATCCAGATGTATCCTCTGTCTTTTCCACCCATCTACATGAAAAGAAAGTGATGATTTTCTTGTTCAGCAATCCTTCCAAAATTTGTGGTCAATTCTTTGCTCTGCTGCTGAACATCTCTTTGAACTCAAGCAAGCCTGTCAAACCCCCGTTCCAAAATATTCAGGTCTTAGGCTCGTGCTGAAGTTAATGACTGCTGGTTGCCTGAGAAGCTTTGAAGGTCAGAGGACTGCTGTAATACATGTAATGCTCTAAGCTGTAAGAAAACAGTGATCCTCAGAACTTGTGCCATTAGAAAAAATTGTATTTCACACTGCCATGGTTTAACCCCAGCTGGCAACTAATCCCCACAGAGCCACTCGCTCCCTCCACCCCGGCGG
>NW_008796041.1:3175498-3200261 GCF_000699145.1 Aptenodytes forsteri | reverse complement strand
CAGGTGTTCAGTCATCTCCAGGAAAGCAGGGCTCCATCACGCGTAACGGTGACTTGGGAAGACAAACGCCATCACTCCAAACGTCCCCCCCTTCCTTCTTCTTCCCCCAGCTTTATATGCTGAGCATGACATCGTACAGTGTGGAATATCCCTTTGGTGAGTTGGGGTCAGCTGTCCTGGCTGTGTCCCCTCCCAACTCCTTGTGCACCCCCAGCCCACTCGCTGGTGGGGTGGGGTGAGAAGCAGACAAGGCCTTGACTGTGTGTAAGCACTGCTCAGCAGTAAGGAAAACATCCCTGTGTTATCAACACTGTTTCCAGCACAAATCCAAAACATAGCCCCATACTAGCTACTGTGAAGAAATTTAACTCTATCCCAGCCAATACCAGCACACACAACTCTGTGAATTTTTCTTACACAAATATTTTATGGTGAAAGACAAAAAACCTGAGCTATCCAAATGAAAGGAATCATGGAGGAGTTCAGATAAAGAAGGAAGAGCAAAGCAAATGAGGTGCGACAGATAAGCACATGACATTGTTGAAAGTGTTGTTCCACCAATTAACTGGGGAATTAAAAGCAACCGTTATGCAATTTTATGTCAAATGATTTAAAATTAAGTGCACCTGAGTTATAGACAGAAAGAGAAAATGGGGGAATACAGGAATTAGACAGATTTCATAGACTAGGTCTCTTTAAAATGAGATGTTTGCTTTAAGTATCTTCCAGATATTCTTTCAGATCTCTCACCTCCACTAGTCCACCAGCCAACAAAACAAACACATCTACTATTAATTTCAAATCCCACTACCTGAAGCTATCTTCAGACAAACATTTACAACTTGTAACAGCCTTTTATATACAGTCCACCCATTCCTATCCCTCTCAGCATACCAAGGGCAGCCTCTTTATTGAAATCTCTCTTCCCGTCAAGGTGGTGCTATACCTTGATGTGTATATGAGAAATGAGAACATACTCATTTCTGTAGTATATGCTGTGGTGAACAGCTTGCTTGGTAGAAGTCTCCTTTTTTAAAAATTTTATTATTAGCACATTCCTAGTTAGCACAAAACCATTACTTACTGTTAATCTATGGACTGGAGGTGCATATTGTAAGACATATTAGAGATTTTTTTAAGTCAGCAATTAATTCCATTGGCAGCTAAAAGCAAAAGATAGATTTTTCCCCAGATGCCTTCCATTTTGGGAAAAGGCTTTAAGATACACCTTTCCAAATACTCTTCATGCAGACTTGTCCTTATATTGATTCTTTCTAACTCCTAAGGAAGTAGCTTAGTTTCTTAACCATGAGCTTTGACTCCTTTCCAGATCATAGCTTTCTGTAGGATTGGCTCCTTTCCTTAAAGAACAGAATAGAAGGAACTTTTGGAAAAGAAGGAAATTATTTTCAAACAATCTTTTGATTTGCTGTGAATAACTGTTCTGCTCTTAGCCTGTTTTTATTTCTGGTCATGGTATATAGACATTTAATTATTTTTTGCATATGTCAACCAAATATGTTTTGCAAAGGAGCTTCAGTATACAGGATGCCTGCAAACTATTGTATGTCTATTGGGGTTTTTTCAACTGTACTAAGATATATGCAATTGTACCTCCACCTGTATTAGGTGATAATGACATTTTATAAATTAAAATAGTGATACAAAAGTTTTTTGCAGTATTTATATGGCTAAAACATTCTTCATTATCAAGGAATGGTGCAGCAAAAAGCAGTTTTGTAGGAAAGCAGAATTATTTAAGTGAAAAAAATGAAGGATTGCAGTTGGCCGCTGTGGGTTTATTTGCAAACAACCTGACACCAGCACTGCTCTCCAAACCCCTGGGTGCTGTCCCTGCAGAAGCATGGCTTTTTCTCTGCATTCTAACTCTTTATACTGCAAGCTTATGAAATGTTTAGGATTTGCAAACACTTCCACAGATAAATAAGTTATTCAGAAAATTATAAACAGCTCCACAGAGGGAGGAGTCCAGTATTGATCAGTCTCTAACAAGAATTTTTATACTGAAATATTTGACAGGCTAATGCTGCAACACTTCTACATCCCTGGCTATTTATAGGTTTCCTAGGTACTCAGAATTATTGTGTTCCAGTAAGGCATAATAGATAATTTCTAATTTTTCTTTTGTTGTCAATGCTTTCTTTTATTTTGGACAAGCTAACAGACCTCTTTGAGTGTCAGTAAAATGGGGAATCTTACTCTTCAAGCAGGAAAGACAGAAAGAAGGGAATATTGCAAGTTAGTTTTCTTTCTCTCCTGATACTCTCCTCTTATCAACGTGGGGAATCTTACTCTTCAAGCAGGAAAGACAGAAAGAAGGGAATATTGCAAGTTAGTTTTCTTTCTCTCTTGATACTCTCCTCTTATCAACGATTTCCTTAAAAAGAATTCTGTAAGTTCTTAATTATTAGCATAGTCAGAAGCATATTCTGTTTCTCTTTCTTGGGAAACTATTGAAACAAAAAAGATTTCCTATCTCATAGTATTATTGTATTAAGTTAATTTTTATAAAGAGTTTTCACCATGAAAATCTCTTGAATAAGTTCCTTAGTGAAAGGAATGAGAAAACAGAAGAATACCTGGGTTATTTTAAATAACTTTTTTGTTAACAGTTAAGCATACTATGTTTTGTTACAAATATAGAAGACATATTTTGTCTCTGTAATGCACGATATTTCAAGAAGGAAAATTAAATCTCTGAGCTAGTACAATTCTCATGGAAATTATATACTCACCTGAAATGGAAGTTCATTCATCACTTAAGGTGAATCTTAGCTCTTTCTAAGTATCTGAGAGAAATCTAAAATATTCCTCTAACTTGAGTATTTATGTAGGTGATATTGCTGTATCAGAACATTCTACAGGTTGTAATGCCTTTTTTCAAACTACAAGTTTTTCATACAGTAGATTGGAATCTGGAATTTTCTTGGTCTTAAATCAATATCCTAATCAATGTTTCTTTTTACTCCCACAGGCAAAGATGATACTTTAGTTCTCTGCTGTGACAAGCAGCACAAGGAAAGGACTAGAGAAGGGGTGCCCATGTACTGAAGTCAGAGCACTTCTGTACAAATACTTAAGTTAACAGGAAAGCTGTGCTTTTGTATAGGGAAAGAAAAGAAGTAAATTTAATAAACTATATATTTATGAGGAGTTTGAAAGAAAAGAATAGTCCTACCTCTTTGGCAGCGCACATTTTAACCCACACTGATATGATGATATTAGATTTACATGGCATACAACAATATATAGAAATGTCTAATAAGACCAATATTTTGTTAATTGCATATTAAATATCAACTAGATTTTTAAAAATGTGCAGTCATTTTTAGGATTATTGATCTGTTTCACTATATTCAGTCACCAGCATATTTCTCAATGCAAAAGAGACATATTTTATTAATTTAAGGAAAAAAAAAAAATTATGCCTCCCTGCATGTGATAGCATGTGTTGAAATAAGTGAAGAGAATGAAAATGTCAGCTGCCTGTGCAGCCAGCCAGCTTCTAGTAGTACAAAGATACAGCACACAAAAAATGAGGATCACATGTAAGCAGCAGCATACAGACCCTGCACAAATTGCTGAGCCTGCACCTCCCTAAAACCCAGAGGCCCTCTCTGAGAGGTCGAGGGTAGGCAATTGTGTCAGGTTCACTTGGGAGCTTCAGTGTCCTGGCAAGAGTATTCAGATCCTTTGTGCTGTGACAATCTCAGCCAGCCACTGGGGAACCTGTCATTTAAATAACCAGAAGAGGTGGGTGTAGCATACTCAAAGTCAATCAGTGCCAGATCCAGGATGAAAACTTGACTCTCCTCAGTCTCAAGAGAGCACCTTAGTTACTCTGAAGTCTCTGATCCCCTGCTGCTCCATACGGAGCAGAGCTGCAAAAGTGCTGAGGTTTCTCAGTTTTCACCAGTTTTGGCATGGGATATACTGAGGTAGTTCAGTATCATGTTTAAGACTGAGTTTTCAGGACCAATTCAGAGATACTGAGATTTCTAAATAATCCTTTTCCTGGGAAATGACTGTAATTTAAAACCCTTTCGGCATGGTTTTCTCGGCTAAAAGAGTCTTTCCGATTCATGTCACTTTTATTTGTGACCTGAGGATTTTGCTGGAATCCCATCTGCTTTTTCTGTGCCATCAGTGCCTAAAAGAGATTTTATGAATATGCTCTTGCGCAGGGAGCATTTTGATATATTATCCTGTTGCAATTAGATATCAAAAATATATACGTATTAAGTGCAGATTCTGCAATTACTTGATATGTCTAAATATGAAAAAAAAAGGAATTATAACAGTTAGCAGCAGTTACATAGTTACTTGCACCAAAATATTTACCTTGTTTCCTTTCACATTTGAAGTGATCAGGGAAGATGATGGATTGAGTTTCTTTCTCTTCTGTCACCTGAGGTTTGTCATCTGACCTTTAACCGGGCCTGATGAACAGAGAAGTCAGCAGGTGCAGCGGTCCAGTATTTCATTATCTGTTACCTCCGAAGGACCTTATCTAGCACAGGCCACAGCTTGGTGACTTCAGCTAAGCCTCATGGGGATAAAAGCCTGTCACTCATATATATTGTGGCTTTTGTTTCAAAACCACCAGGATCAAACAGGCTTAGGGAAGGCATTAATTTCCAGATGAGCTGAGATCTCTAAGCCTGAGAGTTTGGGTTTAATATAGCGAATGAGCTCCTTACCACAGTCTTCTTACTGACCAGAAAAAAAAAAAAAATCATTTTGTGGTTATTTTCAAAAATATCAATGACCATTTATAAAAACTTTGAGAATGTGAAATTTAGGGCAGAAACAAACAATAGGTTTTGAGGCCAAAAATTGTAATACTTAGTCACCCGAGTGATATTTTTTGTGGCAAGTATTACAGCCTCCTCTCTGATGCTACAGAAGAAGGAAGGGGGCGCAATTTCTCTTTACTGCAAAACCATTTTTTGATCCTAATTTTGATAAGAAAGGAAATATTTTCATCCCCAAGGACCATCATGATACAAGCAGCCCATATGCCACATCATCAGTGTCTAGTGCAGAATGAACATGATTATATTTTTATTGTGTAAATATTCTCCTTTCTTCCTAATAAATAATAAAGAAGAAAGCAGAGTCTAATCAAACTAGAGAAAGCCATGTTCTATTTCCAGTTTCTCTACAACTTTCTCATGTATCATTAAACAGACCAAAAATGTTCTTTGTACCTTGGAACATGTCTATTATAGCTGCATAAAAAGAGACCTAAGCTTGTTCTGCTCATTGTCATCTCAGATCAACATAAATAAGAAAATTATACTGGGACCTGAGATGGTTAGAAATCATACAGCAAGATTTATTCTGTCAGGATTAACGCTCTATTTATGCTACTGCTTAGCTTCTGAAGTTGAGATGACTTCCGCCAACCTAGTTCAGCTCTCTTCGTACTGCACTTTCCTGCACTTCAGATTACAAGATCAGCTGCGAGACCTAGGGTCTCTTAGCACTGATTCGGACTGGTATTTTCCCACTTTCTTGCTGTATAGAATAAGATCAATATTATAATCTACCCTGAAGGAGTTCCAGATTGACCAGTGACAGTAATATATTCAACTGGTGGGTGAAGTGTTCTGGGTACCAGTCAGTTACCATGTAGAATTGAATTACAATTTATTAACAAGAGAGAGTTGTTTCAAAAATATTTTAATTTATTATTATTACAGACCACTTGTCTAGGCAAAATGATTTAATCAAAAGAGCTTTTTAATCATGAGGGAAACATACTTTCATCAAAGTGAGCAGCACACTTTAATTAAATAGAGTAGAAAGTAGAAGACAAGTTCTGAAATGCTATCTTTTGCTGAGGCTCCAAGGGACCAAGGAAATCCTTTCAAAAGCTGACCTTTCACAAGGAAAGCCCATTTGGGTATATATCTATTTCTTATCTCTACATGAGAGATTTATGCAGGTAAGTGCCTGCTCTTGAGATGAGAAGATACTTCATCAAGCATTATTATTCCAGGCATTTAGTTGACCGACAGGTCCAGAGCCTACTGTTGTAAAAGAGGCATTATTCCATGGAAGGTTATGAAGGATTAAAGAGCCTCTACTTCTTAGTAGAGATTGCAATTTAGGAGATTGTTAAAATCACCGCTGATAGTGAATTATTTGGCAACAGGAGTCAGGAGATATGTCAATTTAGACCTACTGATGGTCTAAACCATGCTGCTTAGTTTCATTTGTCTACAAAACCTGTGGAAAGCCGTGGCCCTGTATGTAGTGTTAATTTTAACAAGGCATATCATAAAAGGATGACAGGTGTTCTGCAAAACTGGGAATTTGGAGCATGGATACAAAAGGTTAGCATAGATTTATGCTTATGAGATGACCCCTAAGGTAATGTTGGTTCTGTTATCATCATTCATGAGCTGTTTTGCTGAGCACATCAGTTGTTAAAAGAGAGCAGGTGGGGTGACATCATCAAAGAGGAATTTCTCACTCTTTCAAGTCATTCCTTTTCTTGGTACACTGGGAGAGAGACCATGACAACCTTGACTGTGCTTATAAGGGGTCCTCTGGACTGCCCACCTAACATCCAGTAACTCAGCATACTGCCAGGCTTACCCAGGCAGACTATTCACAAGCATCAGTGAGTTTCCTGTGTTCAGACCCATTTCATATCTGTGTTCAGAAGCTTTATAAGGATAGCTCTTGGATTGTGTCCTTGCAAGGCTCTCCATTAACTCGTTTTGTGGTATTATCACTGCCTTCCTGTACTCAGCCAGAAAATCTCTTCCACACACTGAATTTTTGTTTACAAACTTTTTTTTCAGAAAAATCTCCTTTTTTGAAATGGTTGGTCATTTAATTTTCACTGACTTTGTGCTCTTGTTGGATATGCATGGATTATTTAAGGCCCAGCTTTTGCCTGAGCATCATGGTACGGTGTCATCCATGGGCATGAATGTTCATTTTTGCTGGAGAACTGAGAGAGAAACTTTTTGGCAAATGGATACTTGGTTAAAAATTCCCATCCTTGATTCTGTTGGACTGGAGTGGTAATTAAACTAGGCTGTTGATTTTGCTTTGGTGGCATTATTTCAAATAACATTCAGTAAGCCCCCAGATCAACAGATTTTTTTTTTTTAATTATTATTTTTCTCTTGATCAGAACAGAACAATCAAAACAAATAAACAAGCTTTTTACTCACCATAGTAATCACCTCCTGGCAATCACAAAGTTCACATCTCTCAGAGGTAAGTCTGAGTCAGTCTTACTGCAAAAGAATTTGCATTCAAGAGCTGGTAAGGAAGGGGGAGGGTGTATTATTGACTGTCTTTAAACAGAGAAACAAAAGAGTCTAACCTCTCATTTATATTTCTTTAACTAAAGGCTGAGGGAGGGAGAGGAAGGAGGAGCTGGGGACACAAAAGCAATTAAAAATGAAGGCTTACAAAGGAATTGGTTGTAGCTAATTGAGTTGCTGTGGATACCCTGTTTGTTGTTTGCACTCTTCCTGCAATTTGTTAGGGGGAAATCGTTCATTCCAGTGAAGAGCATTCATTTTTGAAATTGTTTTCTGGCAGTCAACACATGAGGTTAAACCACAGCCTCTGATGCAGGCACTGAGGCTTCTTACCTCGCTTTAAATTTCTACAAAATAGAGACATTTATCCAAGGTAGTTGCTTAAAAGCCTTTTTAGTAAGGCCATTGATTATAGTAGAGAATCAGCCATCTCTATGAAATTAATCCTCTCATCCCAATGTAAGCATCAAAAGTACATTAGAGGTGCACCCAAGGAGTGTCCTATAAGGCTGAAAAATGAGGAAATACTGATATATGAACCATATGTACCAGAAGGGCTTTCAGTGCACTCATTAGAGAGGAAAGGTCTGATCTGATCCTGGCTGGACAATGTTCCATCCTTTGCCCAGTTTTGTGAGCTCAAGCTGATATTGTGTTATTGCCAGAAACAAGAGTAGTAATTGCAACTCAACTTCTTCATTCCTATGAATTATCAGTATTAATTTTGCAGCTATTAACATGCAATTTCGTAACTAAATACAAGTTTGGGAGAGAGTTAGAAGATGAATGAATGGCCACAAGGGTGTCAAAATGACCTGCAGAGAAAGGGCCAGTTTTAATTTTAATCCATTTCAGTCCAAGAGAAGGAAACAAAATACTCTATCCAGGCTCATATGAAGTGTGAATGGGAATTTTCAGAGATAATGCTCAGAATGAAACTCCACAGACAGCAGTTACAATTACTAATGCACATTATACCAAGACAGGGTATATCCACCTTTACTACAAAACCGGTTAATTTGTCCATACTGTGCCTTCATAATTAAGAGCAATGGGTGATCCTAGGAAACTAACTCTCTCTTGTTTAAAAGAATTAGGAAAATAGATCATACCAAGGAGGGGGGGGGAGGGGGGGGAACCAAAAGCCAAAAAAACCCCAACCAAACAAAAAAAAAATTAGGAGAGTAAGCTCTTCTACACTGACCTCAGTGAATTCAGTCTAGTAATGATGTTGTTCAGGCTTGTCATGTGCCAAAAATAAAGACCAAAAGTAGTGGATGAGTTCATGCTGATAATAATAAAAACCCTCATCCTTCTGTTTTTCTTGTTTCCCACAACAAAGCAGTCCTATAATTGTTTACATTTATTGAGAAGAAAACATATAATCATCCTTAATCATTATTCCCCTTTCCCTATGATAGCTTAGATAATATTGTAGCTGAATACATAAGCAGGAATGTAAAATCTGTCTACCCATAGTAATCATACAAGTAATAGCTGAAAATAAGCCCCACTTAGAGGACACAAGTTTAAATGGTAGAGATGTAAATACTCTTTCCCATTATCTCAAAAACAGCAGGTTGGTGGACAGAGGTATCAAAGCAATAAAATCCTTCCTTCAAAAGACCCTCAGGTGATGCTCTGATCAGAAAGTTGCAGAAGGATATGAACATAGCATGTTACCCTCTGATACACAAAACTCGTCTCCCACCCTCAAGGTGAATAAGTATCTCATCAGTTTACTGAGCATGAAAAATGTTGGCTGACAGAGCTGGAAAGATGCCCTTCTTTTTGGTTTTGTGACATTGTCAAAGCCTCTTGTAATTCTAGCTGCATATATGCAATCCTTTCATTTAACCCAAACCCAAAAAGATATGTATTTTCTTTCCAAATTAAAAAAAAAAAAAAAAAAGAAAGAAAGAAAGAATAAAGAGTTCCATGGTGTCTCATTCACTTACATTCATAGTTGAGACAGCTGTAAAATCAAAAAGGTCATTCTAGATAACACAAAAGGTAAAGAAGAAGAAGAAGAGAATCTTGTTGTCCGAATATGGAAATTGCCTTTGCTACAATACTTCGAAATGAAAAATTGCTTGGTCTTTTCCAGTGACTGACAGAAGATAGTTTACAGAACTGCATACTAATGATAAACCCTTCAGAGTTTCTTGCAGTTGCCCATCTGGCTTCTTAATTAATTTATGGGCTATCCTGACACTCTTTAATATTACATTACCTTCTAATATCATCATTTAGAAACCTAAAAATAATCTCCAATGTCTTGACTAGCAAAGCTATTAAAAATTTAATAAAATGAAACACAAATATAATGCAATTAAAAAATCCATATTGCACATTAGCACAACAACACACTGCAAGAATATGGAATATAATCAAATTTGAAACAAATTAAGAAATATCTATTAAGGTGTCTTACAGTTTCAAAAGAATTTACTGTAGACCATGCAGTTTTACAAATATAAATGATTCAGTGACATCTCATTAGAAGACACAGCAGAATCGACTTCTTATTAAGAAAAAGTAGCCTAACAGCTGGAATATCCCTCCACTCTCTCTGTGGGTATAGAATATCACCTGACTTCTACATGCCCTAGACGCAGGAGTACTTGCATTTTCCCATTCTTTCCTGCTAATTTTCCCATGAATTTCTGCTAATTTGCTGGAGATTGTACTATTGCTGATATTTTGATGCTACAGTCTTACACAGACAAGCTCAAAGCCCTGTTTTTATTCTCTTTCTTATTCTGGTCTTCAAATCTGAAGATATTTTGATGATGCAGTGACCAATGACCAAATATCTTGTAGATATTTCAGCTTTTGCAGACACTTTAGCTATCACAGAAAAAAACTAGCTACACTTAATCTTCCCAGTGAACAGATTTCTAAGTATAGACATGTTTAGCTCCTGCTGGTGATATCATGGGTATGATGAAAGAGATTAATTTCTTCTCGTGTAAGTTAGCAGACCAATGCCTGTTTCTTTCCAGCAATATAGTCAACTGTCCATTGGGAAACCATCCCTTTAAATGGTACATGTTGACATCAGCCACCTAAAATGATATTTACAGCACTGCTGGAAACTCATTCCTTCCTTAAGTTCCCAAGCTTGTCTTGAATTACAGTCACTATCATTGTTGATTTGCAGCACTACTTTATTTTAAATTTAATGTTTCCCTTAAAAGCAGGCTGCTTCCTTCAGTTGCATTGACTTTAAACCTGAAAAAAACCCTCTGAACAAGCAAAACAAGTTCTTGACAACAAAAAGGAGAACATACAAAGGTCTAAAATGTCGGTTTAGAGTGTCCCTGACATTGACCTCGTGAAAAGGGGCAGAAAAAAATGAAAGGGGCCTGTGACCTGTGGCTAATTCAGCTGTCAGTGATGGAGCCATCCCATGGCCTGGTGGACCAAAGGCATTTGTTAGCATCACAGAAGGGAAGAAAAACACTTTGTTTCTCAAATGCTGTCTTTCAGAGAGCGACTCCTCCCTGGGACATTGACTCCAGTTTTACCTAGGAATTTTAGGGATTCTTTTGATATGTAATAGCCTGTCTAGCAACCCTCTGGATTTCTGTGCTAATTTAGGAGCTATCTTTATGTACAGCCTTGCTGTAGCTCTTTGGTATCTATAAGAATAATGGAATGATCTTCAGCTTCCTTAAGAACAAAACCCCTTAATGAGAAAAAAAGGTATTTTGAAGTGATCCTTCTCTTATTCCTGTCTGCTTATTCTCTTAAAGAAGCAGTTGAATTATCGTGATAAACCTACATTATAACATTTTGCGAACCATATGTTACACAAGTGTTTTGGTGCAAGCCAGCAGCCTGCCTTTTGATTTCTGCTTTCCTTAGACAACATGACTTTTAACAAGAATCTTTTTATTGCTTCATTATTACTTGATACCTTCATATTATAAAAGCATTATTTAAACAATATGTTTGATGATCCCACAATGAGAGTTGTGTTGAGAAGTCTCCACAGAAACAATACACAACATATTAATAGCTGAAATGGCTGGCTTGGGATTCCATTAGCGGGTAGTATTGTTGATAGCGCTGAACTGTGCTTTTGGTCCACAATAAAATACCAGAGGCATCTATGATGAGAAGCTTTTAAATCTTTTAAAGGATCGTACACATGATATTTTTTATGCCAAGGTTTTCATATTTCTGACATAACAAAGACATATGGCAAAGTCCCTCAATAATTATAACTGTGTAATCGGGGGAGATGTAATTATAGGTTTTGTCGCCAGATTTAATGTATTTCAGGCCAAAAAAAAATTACATCTTCTTAAACACAGAATGCCACTTCATTCATTCATGACTATTTCAAGTGAAATAGACATCCTACTACGGATACCCATATTGTGCCCAAATCAGATGTGGTCTTTCCTACTAAGCCATGGTCTTGCTTTCAAGAAAAATGCCAGGAAAAATTTTCCCCAGAAGAACACCCCCACATCTACCTTCTCTAAAAAACCCTTTGTGCTTATTAAAAGGCAGAAAAGTTACAGCCTTCCCCCATCACTCCCTCCCCACCCCCAAAAAAAACTTAAATTGAAAAAAAATCCTTCTTTTGCTGTCTTATGAAGTGGAAGTTCAAGTATCTAAACTGGTAGATGTATCTGCCGATTGTGGCTCTTTGGTCTAGATTGAGTGAAACAACAACAACAAAAAGTTTGTTTAAACAAATTAATCAAATTTCCACCCTGAATCATGTTTCTTCCGACATCAGTATATGTATACATATATGTATATGTTTATGTATATGCACACATCTTTTGGATCGGTTATATTTGCCTTAGGCCACTGTTTCAAGTTTTCTTCTGCAACAGTGCTGGCTAGAAGTTTGCACTTAGGGTTTTTTCCTGCAAAACAAAAATTTCCTGGTACTCAAATGAATCCAGGTACTTCTACAAAGCAAGAAATACCATTACAATCTTAGTAAAGCAGTGAGAGCTGGCAATGGAGCTATTGTTAAAGGTGTTGCTTAATGGACTCCAGTGGCACTGAATCTTCTGAATTCCACCAAAAGCGAGTAACACAGCATTCCTGTAAATAGGGCGTTCTTTCTCTGCAGCAAGACTAAGTATTTTTCTATGATTTGCATGATGACTTGCTAAATCTGTTATGACAGGTTACTTATCTCAGTCCAAAGCTTTAAGACCTTTGGATCATTTCCCCAACTCTAGACATTTTGGTGATAAATCCACCATACCTAGCAAGCATTTTATAGCACAGTGGGAAAAAAAAAAAATTACAGCAGGTTAATTTCACAAGTGCTGCTTTTACTGCAAGCCACTATCTCATCATAATTGACCAACAAAGACAGGTATGTGGCTGCTTTGCATCTACAGAGTCGCACAAGGAAGCCTGGGCCAATACATTTAGGTGCTTAAAATAAGTGGCCTCATTTTCAGAGATGCATAGCACCAACACCTCCTACCAATGGTAATGAGAGCTGTGGTCTCTGCACTTTTTAAAAGGAAAAATGAATATGAAACAGAAACTTTCATGCCTATATAGAGAGCTCCTAATGCAGGTAGCATGATCTTAGGTGGAAACAGACCCACGTGACTTTTTAAAGGCTGTTTTGTATCTGTCATTCAGATGCTCTTGAAAACATGTGGAACTTTATCTGGTCTGTTGTTTTATGGCAATACTTTGCTTCATGTTCTCTTCCAGTTGGGGCTGCAAGTTTCGAATTATTGGCTGTCTAGTAAAGATCTATATTTATCAGACCAATAAATCTTTTAGGTAACTTGTGCCTTGAAACCAGAGGTGCTAAGAAACTATTCAAACCCAATTTTTTTAGCTGATTTGATTTCTTAGAGCAAAGTTATTTCTTACCTGGTCTGAGTCAGCCCTTTTTCTGTGTGTAGAATGTGTTCTGCTTCAGACTTTCATATTGCCCTTTAAAATTTTGGGATACAGAGCTGTGTCAAAGAATATGTTATACTCTTTGAGAGCTGTTCATTTCAGTGTGCCAGTTTAGAACCTCATTGCAATTTGGGCACAAAGTGGAGCCAGTCGGAGGCATCTCTTTCCACTTCCATAAACCTGTTTTTTCACAGATCTGCATAATTTGCAGAAAGTAATGCTGTATTCTCCAGCATGGAACATTTCATTCCAAAGTGCTGCTGTTGCCTTTATCTGCCCTGTGGGGAAGCAATCCCTTTCCAGCTTTCAACCATGGACAAAAGTTTACATCACTAGAAGTACAATTATGTGTTTATATAGAGAGATACAGCAATGTATCTTTTCTTTTGTCTATGGCATAAATACATGGTTTCCACAACTATGGAATCTGAGAAGTTTTTATGTTTTTCTCCTTACATCAACACTGGGACAAAGTGATAATTTTTACTATTTTATTTGCGGGAATCTGAAACACAGAGAAAGGTATATAAAATCACACAAGAAGCGAAAAGGGAAGCAAAGAATTAAACACAAGTTGCTGGGTTGCACATTGCTTTTTTCCTTCCATTTCTTCTTCAGAAAAAGAGGTGCTTCTATGAACACACTGTGAGGAAGTTCTAATTTCCTTTGAGTTAAGGCAATTTTTTCTTACACTTGCATAAGCAAATCAATTTGGTAAAACTTGTTTTTTTTCTTTTTTAAGATCTAAATCATGGAATCACAGAAAAAGTCAAGATGGAAGGAACATCTGGAGGCCATCTGGTCCAAACCCTGCTCAAAGATGGGCCAACTTCAAAGCTGCAATAGGTTGCAATAGATTACAAAACAGACTCTGTTGTTTTAAGCTGATTTGGTGAAATAGGTTTAATTAAAGTGGATGTACCTTGCATATGGAGAAGAGCTAAGCCTGTGGTTCCCTGAAAAGACTCATTCAGTTTTAGGACATCTGATAAGACTTTCGAAAACTCCTCCTACAAGACACAAAATGGAAAAATCTCACTCTGTCAAGTTTACAATAGGTAACTTGTACTGATGGACTTTAAGCAAGATCTGGTTTTGCTTGTGCTTTCAGTCAGTATAAAGGCTGTCCTAGAAACCCTCATGGGCACCATATAATGCTCTCTACTAATTTTTTGGCAGAAATGCAAATGTGTGATTGTTCTTGTTTCAGATCAAATGTACCAGGTGACCTGGTAATGCACAAGTACAAATTTAATGAACACGGATTACAGCTTGGGTTCCTTCTGTGCAAATGTTATAAATAAGCAAAGACAACCTTGGTTCTTCTCATGCCAAATCTCTACTTTAAAATCATGTCACTGTTACAGTGGACTTACCTGATTGTTTCTTTGTACATAATGGCCCTGCAGTGGTCCATGAACTTCACATGTCTGTAATCCCTCTAAGAGCAATATGTTGTTTATCTCAATGTTACAAATTCGGAGGCAGTGGGGTCTTCCCACCATAGAGGAACTAGTACTTGGAGGGAACTAGTTCGTACTAAGACACCAAGTGTGAGCGTATAGCGACAACAAAAGGTCCACATTAAAGCATGTACTCATAGAATGGAAAAGGTCTGAAAGGAAGGGTAGCTGTAGATGTATAAAACAGGATGAGAGGTACTTTGAGGACAATCTTAGAGGTCAGCTAACTGTACTGATATACACGTATATGAACACACATGCCACATTTTTCTAATGGAGAATAGCAGTTCAAGTGAAATACTCAGAAGGGGTCATTTTTCTATACTATTATGAAAAAGTAGTGAAGAAAACAGGATATTTTTCTTTTTCACCAAGAATGCCTAATTATGCCCATGCTACAGGTTTAAATAAATTGCTAATTTTGGAAGACGGGAAGTAACTTTTCTTTTGTGACATGAAGGTTCACATTAATTTTGTCTTACTTTGAATGCCCAAAGTATACAAATTTAAGTTAATTTTTAAAGTTACTTATGGAGACAATGAAAGAGAAAGTAAGTAGAACTAGCCTCCAAAAAGCCATTTGATCCTGGCTTAGTTCCTTGATATAGCATGAAACATCCTCTTAAGATGCCTATAGAGGACCTGTGTCTGAAGAAAAAGATCAGACAATTACTTTAGGTTAAATTCCTGGTATTTGGTTTGTTAAAGTAAGTAGTTGCATCCAACTCTGTATATATAATTGGAAATGCACCTGAGGGGCTGTATTGGATATCTGTCAGGTATCCTGTCATATGCAGAAACAACATTAATGAGCATAGATCCCTTGAAGTCTACAGAGGCACTGGAAGAGAATTAAAGTGCCAGCAAACTTGTATCTTCTCTTGTCAAGAGAGACAAGTTTGACCTCAAGTATGTGAATACTAGTAAATAAACCTCCACCAAAATTTCCCTTCCTGGATAAAACTTTACTTTAAAGGAGGCTCATTTTAAATACGTAATTCTCCCATGCGTTAATTGACTATTGAATTTCAGGGAAGTGGGAGGAATAATTCATGCCCTGGATGTTGACTCTACAATTTACATAGAGAAGATGATTGACCTTTTACCTTCAGCCTTTTACCTATTTGCAGTGTGTTTTCTCTAGTTTCCTGATCTTCACCGGGAGAGGTCATAAGATGCTATTTTAAATAGTAATCCAAAAATTTTGTCCAGTCTGAATATTATATTACATCTTTATGAAGATAGTGAGTTGTGTCCCTACCCAGGGTAAGAATAATCTCACCTAATTTTAACCATCAAACCTTTGGCATTTAATGAAAGCTAATGGTTAGGTTCACCCTAAGGGCTTTACCTAGCCTCAGTACAGAAATGCTTCATATCGCCCTAACCTGAGAGTGAGAGAGAGGTAAAATGAAACATAATTTAGAGGTGCTTCTAGAGGATTACTTTAGGTTAGATGTCTAAATGGAAAAATTCTTGGACCCAAATGAACTTTGGAGTCATTATAACTTCATCAGCATCTACCCCTGGACAGTGTAGTATGGATTCTTCATGATAGTAGGAGAAGAAACTCAGGTTGAAAACTTGCATGATTTCCTCATAATCCTTAACCCTAGTTCAGCTGACTTTGTGCAAAATCCAAATGGATTTACACAGTACAATCACAAAGAGATATTCATAAGGCCGGTGACTCCAACTGGAATGCAATACATGTTTCTGAACTCCTTGTAACAGGCAATGGTCTCTCAAAGAACAGCACCCAATTCAGAAAGTGCATCCAGCAACTTTCTTTAGTACAGCTGACATATCTGAACCAAAATAGAATGAGAAAACAATGGACAATGCAAAAGAATAGACTTTCCATGTTGAAATTCAATGTGTCATAGTTCATGTCAGAGGCAAGTAATGTCATATTCAAATAACCAGAGATTTTAATTTGGACACTGAATATATAATTTTAGTTTTGGATCCTGTCTGATTCAAGAGATACCTATATACGCACTTCTGCATTTGTCATAGAGCTGCAAAAGTGCACATATTCAGTCTGAGTTCCAGCATCAAGCAGCAATTTCTGAGTTTGATGCCACAAATCCTTTCCCTAAGTAAAGCAGAGCAACTAATCACACAAGTCAAGATTTAGTCTCCAGGATCAAGGGTTGCTGTGTTAACTTTCATTCTCCTTTGACAAGTCCACCTAACTAGCTTTTCTTCCATGATTTGATTAGCTGATTTAGTCTGCATAAATATTCATTTTAAATTTACTGTTTAAATAGAGGAACCAGCATTGTACTTTTCAAATTTACTCATAAAGTGATTTTTTATTTTAAATATGTCTGCATTCATGGCTTTTTGCTACTTTAATTAGCAGAAGTTAGAAATTAAAAAAAAAAAAATGTTGCAGTTAGTATGGTAATCAGAAAATACGAAGAAGTAGGAGTTTGGAATGAGGCAAGTCACTAAATGGAAGGTCTATAACCAGTAATAATCCCAAACGGCTAAATGGTATATTCATCAAAGCTCTGTACCTCAAAGTGTTATACAATGGAGGTAAGTAGCATTTCACCTTTTTAAACCTACCTTTAAAGTCTTTATAAATGATGATGAAAAGCCTGTTCTCTTTGCTGGTTTCTCGCTTTTCCCTCTGGGGAGTCTACTGTGGAAGTGAACTCTCCTCTATTATGCAAAGCTTGTCTTAGGTACTATGTGGGCGCAATGTGCTCTAGAGAGTTAAGTTATTGTTGATGGCAAACCTATTATATTTTAAACCCCCAGTAAATCACTCCTTGCTTTTCTTGATTACTTACTTCAGACAAACCAATTTTGAAACCTATATAGAGTTGTTGTGCCTCTGGGGTTAAGAAGTTGACTTTCTTTGGCTCTCATAAGCTAAAGGCCCTTAGTCATTCTTGTTCATAAGACTGGGTTGCCTAATTGACTGAGGGCTGTATTGAGACTTCCAGTAATGACTGCCAAATTTAGCTTTTGTGAATTCTTCCGTCCGTTGACTGCATGCAGAAATGGAGCTCGCAGCTCCGCTGGGTTGTAGGCGGTCTGAATGACTCACCAGCCTCTCCACCACCCATGCCACAGCAGTCACCGAGACTAAGCTCAGGACCAACAACAGACAGTGTGAACATTTTCCCTAGGCTGGGTCTTCACTGCAAGTGGAACTGTGAGCATCTCAGGATTATGCAGACACTCATGCACTTCTGAGTTATACAGTCATATGCTTCTGGTCTCAGCGAGCTTTGCTTAGCCGGGATAAGGATAGACAGTTAAACATTGGAAAAGACTGCCTGAGAAGCTGTGTTATCTCCATCCTTAGAGATTTGTAAACCCAAATTAGGCACGTATGTGTTATCAATGGTTTCTGTGTAGCCAGGTGCTGTGCTGGGGGGACTTGGGAGGTCCTTTCCAGCAGGTCTTTCTACCAGTATCCAATTCTAGCCACTCACGTGAGTTTCCAGACCCTGTAAGGAGCTTACTTAGTCCACATGAAAACACATATTGCCTCTTTTTGTCTCACATAGTTATGGCTTGCTGCAATGACATTCTCCAAAGGCAGAGAAAACATATCCTTATGGCTTTTTGGAAAACCCCTTCCTCAGTACAGAGCAACAGTACACACCCAGATTAAGCCATTTGACTCCTTTTTTACAGAATCAATTTCAACATTTCCTCAGCATATTTACCTTCCTTAAGCTGTATCAGACAGGCTCTGCACCATGTTTCAAATGTTGTTCCAGTGAAGCTGAAATCACTGGGACAATTTAAGAATAAGGGGCTGTCTGACTTGTATATAAAAGTATTTTAATCTAGTTCATTACCTTTTCTTGGTATTTCCTTATTAGGTTATCAACCAAGGTTTCTGCAAACCACTTTAATTTAAAAAAAAAAAATCTTGCTAAATATACTGTCTTCAAGTTTCTCAGGGTTAAGAATTCCATTAACTTATTACATTGTACCATTGGCACTGAATCTTGCTTAAAAGTCAGCATAACAAATTCTACCTTACTAGCTTAATAAAATACAAATTAACTCAGTTTCATTATCACTGAAAGGTATCTTGTTCAAATGCTCAGAGTAAGATAAAGATTAAAGAATGAAAGTTTTCTTCTGTGTTTCTTGCTTTCTTCCTCTCAATATATTATCTCAGTATATTATCCACTATAGAGATAGAATGTTTATGTCTTATCCTGACAGTTCGTTGTAATTTGTAAAATTTTTTTACCTTTTAGGGACAGAGTTTGGAAGAAAGAACAAGTTTAGGGACCAGTCGTACCCTACTTAAAGAAATCTCTTCTAAAACATGGGTCACACTGTAGAAAGAGTTTGATTGCCACTGGATTAGATTAAAACCTAAGGAAAACCTTTCTGCTCATTTAAACTTCAAAGACTTCTGTCATGTTTAGGTTACAACATTTTCATAGGAGTGAAGATAACCCCCCACAAACAGGCAGTTGGCAAGCAGAGAATTTGTACTTTAGATTTCTAGGTAAGCTTACAATACATTAGTCTGTCAGTGACTTCAAGCTATAAACATCTTTCTGTTTAAAGCTGGTTTTTTTTTTCTGAAATGTAACTGAAATTCATATATTTTGTTAGACTTCCTGGAGATACCGTACTGCTTCATCGCTTCAGGAAAGGATATTGTATAAATATCATGTAATGAGAATTTGTACTTTAGATTTCTAGGTAAGCTTACAATACATTAGTCTGTCAGTGACTTCAAGCTATAAACATCTTTCTGTTTAAAGCTGGTTTTTTTTTTCTGAAATGTAACTGAAATTCATATATTTTGTTAGACTTCCTGGAGATACCGTACTGCTTCATCGCTTCAGGAAAGGATATTGTATAAATATCATGTAATTTAAGTCAAAGATTTTCTGAAATCATTCTCTTTCCTCCAGCTAGGCCATATTAGTAAACATTGTCAAGTAGTACCCCTATTTTTATGCAGACCTGGAGATCAGCTTGCATCTCTTTAGTGCAGTACCGACTAAAATTGTAAATTAATATAATACCTAGAGATCTTTGCTGGTTTGGGGTCAGAAGGGAGTTACTTGGTCATCTCTACTCCGATTTGCCTGATCTTCAGTGGTTTAAGTTTTAGTAACATCACATTCTGACAGGATATAAGATTCCCTTTCACAGTCTTTACTCAGTATTGAATTATTGAAGGATTTTTTGCAAATGAATAGTCTGAGACCACTGAACATCATCTTGCTAATGTTAGAAATGCCTAAGTGAATAGCCTTAAAGAGACAAACCCCTTTGCTCTTATCCAGATATTGTGCAACTATGTTAGCATAGTACCATGTCCTTATTAACATTTTGAAAGCTGTCAGTGTTCGCTCAGCTTCTGTCTTCCTGTACCAAACCTGATTCATCTCCAGACAGCTCAGAACAAGACATATCCATGTCTGTCATGTAAATATACCAGGTAAATGGCAAACTGTCCCTATTCTCCCTTGGCCAAAGCAAACAAGCAACATCTGAAAAGCAGTAGTGGACAGGTTCTAAGTAAGAAGAATATCTCACCAGAACAAAACTCATTGTAGTGTGCAGTATATACTTCTGAATGAAGATGATCACTTCTGGTAACAGACTCGTTCCCCCATGCTGGTTTATGGATTGTTCTGCATCCATAGACTATTAGTTTGCAGAATGGATCCTCAGGGCCTGTCAGCTGTTATTACAAACTAATCCCCAATTAGCATCTTTATTCAATTGTAAGAATAATGAAAAAAAAACTCAAGCTAGAATAACCACTAAATGGAAAAACAAGTTCACTTTAATTAAAATGTAATAGCATTTGTGAAGAGCCTTAAACTTTGTTCTGCATCCATAGACTATTAGTTTGCAGAATGGATCCTCAGGGCCTGTCAGCTGTTATTACAAACTAATCCCCAATTAGCATCTTTATTCAATTGTAAGATTATTGAAAAAAAAACTCAAGCTAGAATAACCACTAAATGGAAAAACAAGTTCACTTTAATTAAAATGTAATAGCATTTGTGAAGAGCCTTAAACTGAGGGGGGAAATTCAATAAACATTTATTTTATTGGGAAACTTTAGAAAGGTAATTAAATGCACTAATTTCTTCTGAGTCCTCCCTGATGATCTCTTAAAGTCAGGGCCTGGTCTGTACTAGTGCTATCATCAGATTGATTTAACAATATTTATATAACTAACGTGTTCCCAGAATTCTGATAATAGCATCAACTAGGCAGTAGCTTTTGGAAATGTGTTCAGTCTGTAGGACTGTGCAGGGTCACAGACTTGCTGAGATTCTTTACTTTTGCTGGTATGAACTTTAGGATTTCTGCTTTCCAATATGTTTTGTTCAGGCTACACTTTAGT
Organism: Aptenodytes forsteri; assembly: GCF_000699145.1. Classification (NCBI taxonomy): domain Eukaryota; kingdom Metazoa; phylum Chordata; class Aves; order Sphenisciformes; family Spheniscidae; genus Aptenodytes; species Aptenodytes forsteri. The sequence continues at coordinate 3,179,223 of NW_008796041.1, read as the reverse complement.
ATCTTTGGTATTTTAGAGGGAGTTTTAGTCCAATAGTATTTGCAGAAATTTGGGAAAAAATTGCCTTCTTTGTTTCTTTACAGAAGTATGATTTTATTTTACTGGTCAAACTTAAATCAGTCTAAAAGCTGTGTATCCAGAAACTGGAGCAAGTTTGTGGTGATGTAATACATACTTATATACATGCATATATATATATTTTAAAAAATGAAATAATGTGTAATATAATAACATTAAATACTTATTATAATATACTGTCATATTATACACGGGTACATGCACATACACACAACTTATGTGTCCATATATGTGTGTGTCTATATATATACAGTATATATGTGTAACATAATCTGCTGCCTGGCTCTTTATCACATCACTTGAGATCAGGTTCATACAAGGGACATGAAATGTGAAGAGTAATTAACAGATTTCACAGGTAACAGTAGGCTATTGTGTTTTGGGGTTGACATCTGATGGACTACTGACCCTTCATAAGCTCAACACTTATTTGTGTTATCTGTTTGGCATACAGCTAAAATGCATCTCACTACACTTAAAACCCACACTGTATATTCAAGGCAGCCATCACAGGCACCCTTTAAATTAAAGAGAAAAAGGAAAAAAAAAGAAAAAAAAAACCAGCATGCATTTTGAAGGAGCTATTTGCCTTATTCAGATGACTCAGACAAATCAGATACTCATAATGTCTGTACCTCTTCATTGATTGTCACTGGAACTTCAGGATGATTTGCTCAGCTGTAGATGTCTAAATAACGGTCCAGTAGTGCCACCTCTTTTCTTTAAGATGGGAGCTGATCCTTCCTAGGTGTTAGTGCAATACCTCATTTAATAACTTTTCTAGAAACTACTGGAAAAATGATAAAATAATAATAATAATAATCATAGCAATTGTACCTAGATCCCTAGCTATAATTAGAAACCTGTTTTTCATTGATCTTTCCTTGGTAAACATTTAGAAACCTGTGCCTGCATAGGAAAAGGGTCTCCAGCTAATCAGATTCTTTTAATCAACTTTTTCTGACACCACTCACTCCTCTAGTATGTTGTCACAACGCTAGTGATGCAGGCTGCCTTTTGCTGATCTCTTTGGTAATTAGTTTTTGAAGGTTAATCCCACTAGGCATTCCCTGTGTCAGCTTGGAGTTTAATGACTTTCTGAGCTTTAAAACACTATGTGCTGGAGATAAAATATTACACAAAGTTTAGGTCTGTCTGATCCTCCAGCACGCTGACCCGATCAAATTCATATAACCAAACCATCAGGTTAACACAGTTAATGCATTCCTGTTTCTCTGTCATAGCCTCCCTTCTGACACATGGGGAGCCATAAAGTAACCTGTGCATCCAGCCACTTTCTGTTACTCACGGAAAATGAACGCATATCTATTTATACCTTGGTCAGATGGAATTGGCTTTCAATGGAGATCCAGCTCAAAGTTAAACCTTGACCTCCAGCAAGGCCTGAAATTTGTTTGGAAATAATACCCAGCTCTTAAAGTGCCTAGGCTAAAACTATTTGGCCTAGGGGAGTGTAACTGGTAACAATGCTGTTTGTCCAGTTCTTATGCTCTTCTATGAGGTATCTTCTCTTGGCCAGTGTTTGAGACAGGAGATGGACTGTTGGTCTGATCTAATGTGACTATGCTTATCTTCTTATGGTCTCAATAGCAAGAAGTCTTCAGACCTGTGCCATCACATTTCACCATAGTAATGTCTGTATTATTATTTGTATGGGGATTGTAACTCAAAACCCCAGTAAAGAATAAGGGCCTAATACGATATGCAGTGTGCATACAAAGACCAAAAATAGACCAGAAACAAAGTGAAGAGACCTCATAACAACTGGAATTTCATGCATTCTTGGTGCACAATGGTCTCAAATGGATTGATTTTACATGACTTCAGTGTTACAGAGGTTAGACAAACAGAGTGGGTTTCATCTAACTAAAAGTGAGTAGCCACCTTCGAGAACATCACCCTTCTTTTGTTTTATAGTCATCACTGGAGAAACAGGTATTTTTAGGGGAAGAGTTCCTCTCACCTCTAATCTGACATCTAATAGAGATCAGATGAATCATGTCCTTAGTTTTCCTACCACAAGTGGAGAAAGAAAGGCACCTTAGATAATGAGTCTTCCTACCTATGCTAAGTGCCTATGTAAGGATGGAGTAAGTTTTATCCTAGAGCTATCTTTGTATCTTCCCCGTGTATAAACATACCCTAGATAACTAGCTTATATTAGATGCCAGACGTAAATAAATCCGTCTGTCAGGTTTGCACACATTATGCATGTATTTTTTAGGGTAAAGGAGAAATTCCTCATGCAGTGACAAGTTTACCTTCTGGAGTGAAGTTTGGGCTTAGCTTATCCCTATGGCACCAAAGTTAGCTTACATGGTTAAATATCTTACTCTTGTAACACAGAAGGAATATTTGTAAATACATCCTCTTTCACGCACAGATACCTGCTCGGTGAAGACCAATGTAGCTGTGCTGGGGCTCAGCTGCTTTCCATTAGGGCTAATGACAGCCACTGGGAGATATCTGCAGGATGCACTGGCTCTAAGGGAGATACAGAGATTTTCTTTTTATTTGTTCCCTTTCATTTATTGTAGCTCAGGAGGAGAATGTCTGGGTCATTAGTTTTTAGGAAGGGCTGTAGCAGGATATAAGGAAAAAAAAAGAAAAAAAGAATCATCAAAATGATTTCATGAGAGCTCCAATGAAAGTGTGCACACCTCAGCTAGGTATATTTTTACTGGTTAAAACGTGCTCGTCGAGTACCTCACCAGGTAGACTTTTACTCTAGAAGTCACAAGAACAATGTGCATTTACACCAAAAGAGCCTGGCCCGAGTTCTCATTCCTTCCCTGACCCCAGCTGGTTTGGTAGCCCTTGTCCTCTCATGTAGTCAGGTAAGCAGCCTGAGGCAGGTTGTTCAGTCAATACCTAGGGTGAATCCCAAGGGGGAGCTTCTGGAAAGATGAAAAGTTGTCCAAGCATCCTCCACCTGGGGAGATTAGAAACACAAATCCACAAAGAGCATTGGTTTGGAAGCTCCCGAATGAGAGGAAATTGAAGCTATATCCCCTGTGCTGACCTTCAGCATGACTGTGTGAATTAGAAGCTAAACATCTGGAAGAAATACTGTGAAAATCCTCAAGTCGCTGCTATGTGGTCTGTGAAGAGCACATGCTGTGAACACTGCAGTTTCTCCTCTGCTTGGCCTTCCAGGGCAGGAGCCCTGCCTGACAGGGTGCTGAGAAATTTCAGCTCCCACTGAAATCAGTGGGAGTCAAGGATGCACCAAACCATGCCCAAGACATAATCAGGTACAAAAATAATTTTTATGTGGGCTTATACAGGTTGTATATCCAGAGATGGGAAGAACCTCACTTCAGGATGATTCGATGAAGAGGGATCTATACAAGATGCGTGCAGAGATATATGCACTTTAGCAAAACACATTCTTACTATCTGAAGGTCTGAATGCATATCTCAGATCTAAATTCATGACCTATATACCATAGACCTATATACCATAGATATAGAATATCTATAGATAGATATCCTATCTATAATCGATATCTATAATCCATAACTGAATCCTTAAAGCAAACTACAACTTTTTCCTTTATCATAGAATCATAGAATGGGTTGGGTTGGAAGGGACCTCTAAAGATCATCTAGTCCAACCCCCCTGC
>NW_008796041.1:3166035-3174702 GCF_000699145.1 Aptenodytes forsteri | reverse complement strand
GATCCCACTGTCTCTGTCATTGATGAAGACATTCAACAGTACCGGTCCCAATATGGACCCCTGTGGGACACCACTCGTCACCAACCTCCATCTGGACAGTGAGCCGTTGACCACTACCCTCTGGGTTTGACCATCTAACCAATTCCTCATCAACCGAACAATCCACCCATCAAATCCGTATCTCTCCAATTTAGAGAGAAGGATGTTGTGGGGGACCATGTCAAAGGCCTTACAGAAATCCAGATAGATGACATCGTAGCTCTTCCCTTGTCTACTTTATTGTATTTATTGTATTTATCTTTCCACTTCACAATTTTTTTTTCATGTCTCAGTGATGTGGAAATGCACGTAATAGCAAAAATCTTAACTTAAATAGGAACAATAACCAAGAAATTTTCTTACCAAACTTATAGAAATGCTGTGAGCTTTTGTTACTAAAGTGATTAGAGGATGCATTCAATGTATTATTCTTTTTCTGAGCTTTTCTTCAATTTCCTTCATTTTGATTTTGAATACCTATTATTTGGATAATTAAAGTTATTTAAAGAAAAAACTGTTTAATCAAATGCCATTTTGTTAAGCAACTGTTATTATACATTTACCAAAAAGTATTGTTATTCCATGAATGGTTATAAGCAAAATTCTGTATTAAATTGATGAATAAAAGCCCCAGATTTTATGATGCAACATCCATTGACTTCAGCAAGCTTTGAATCGAATCCAAAGACCTGAAGGAGGAAAAGTAGTAATTCAAAATGTCTATGACTAAACAGTGATGCTTCTGTTTATGGTATTAGAAACACTGCCACATGCTTCCCAGTCTGTGATATTGTCACGTGGGAGCAAATCTACACCAGGGTGGGGGTGGTTTTGCTGGTTTTTTTTGTGTCCGTGTATATAGTAGGACCAAAATGAAATAAAATAAAAAGAAGTCATTATTTATTCAAGATAATTTAGACTAGTCTAGCAATCTCCTTTTCTCAAATGTATATTCAGAAGAAAATATTTGTTTCATGCAATTGTATGTTAACAAAAATAAGAACAAAACTTGTTTTCAAAGGACATTATGCCACTGGACAGGAGAGAAAAAAGGAGAGACAGAAAAAGGAAGAAAATCATCAAAAAGCAAATGAAGAAACATTTTCAAGTTTATTTCATGGAAAATTCACAGGTTAAATTCACAGGAAATTAAACAAAGGAACCATCTTTCAAGAAAGAAATAATTTTTTTCTACAGTTCTATGATAAGTATTTTCATCACTTTATTTGCATCAGATAAATATTTTTCACATGCAGTTGTTACAGTTTTCCAATAATGGGATTCAGAATGAAGTTTCTAACTGAGACAGAGACATGACTTTTCTGTCAAAATGGCATATAACTGAAATTCAAATGGTTCAAAATCAAGTCTAGAAGGTACCTGTTTATGGTATTAGAAACACTGCCACATGCTTCCCAGTCTGTGATATTGTCACGTGGGAGCAAATCTACACCAGGGTGGGGGTGGTTTTGCTGTTTTTTTTTTTTTTTTCCGTGTATATAGTAGGACCAAAATGAAATAAAATAAAAAGAAGTCATTATTTATTCAAGATAATTTAGACTAGTCTAGCAATCTCCTTTTCTCAAATGTATATTCAGAAGAAAATGTTTGTTTCATGCAATTGTATGTTAACAAAAATAAGAACAAAACTTGTTTTCAAAGGACATTATGCCACTGGACAGGAGAGAAAAAAGGAGAGACAGAAAAAGGAAGAAAATCATCAAAAAGCAAATGAAGAAACATTTTCAAGTTTATTTCATGGAAAATTCACAGGTTAAATTCACAGGAAATTAAACAAAGGAACCATCTTTCAAGAAAGAAATAATTTTTTTCTACAGTTCTATGATAAGTATTTTCATCACTTTATTTGCATCAGATAAATATTTTTCACATGCAGTTGTTACAGTTTTCCAATAATGGGATTCAGAATGAAGTTTCTAACTGAGACAGAGACATGACTTTTCTGTCAAAATGGCATATAACTGAAATTCAAATGGTTCAAAATCAAGTCGATAGAAGTTACTATAATCTGAGTTTCTATGTAAAAACTTTCAGGACTGACATTGTTTCATCTTGGTTTCTACTATTTCTATCACATTAAAAGAATATGTGTTTTTAGGAGTTTTAGTGGCTCACATAAAACCAAAATCCACAAGGAAATTGAGCCATGCTTCATCCTACCTTGGGAATCACAAGTAAATGACATCTGATTTCATAGCCAAACTATCCTACATGTAGGTTGTTATGTTCCTGAGCACTCTATAGAGTGTACGTGATTTCAAGTAAATTACCAATTTGAATATATTTCCTTTCCCCTCCGTGCCTGAAAAATTCAATCCTGCAGGCTAAGTTAACATGGGAGGGTTTTGTGTATTTGTAAATATTGACCCCGTGAAATCCAAGAGGATAAAATGTTTTATGCTGCTTTGTCTACAGCTTAGCTTTTGATGGGCTGGAGCTATGCTCTTCAGTGCTTGGCCTTTTTTAATTCTGTTGCAAGTTCATGGTGGCTTTAAACAGCCTTCACATTTCTATCCATGATGAGGAAAACCAATTATAGGCTATACTAAGCCCAGCTCTAAACAAAGAACTTATTCTTAAGTCAACAGACTTTCAGTTTCAAAGGAACTATTACTGCTTTCATTTCCATATGTTTCTGCAGTTCATTCTATCCACCTTTCCAAGTCTGGGAATTTCTCCTGTCTCCATCACCAATGACGTCTCTCTGCCTGTTTTCATATCACTTGATGAGAACAGCAAATTCATTTCCTCTCCTTTAGGAAAGGAAAACAAAATAAATCATTGCTATTGATCAAAAACAAAGGGAAAAGGAGGGGCATGATATTGTTACCTTACTCAGTAATCTGCTGTTCAGAGAGAATGGGAATGCCTTCCCTTTTAAATCTTTAATTTGCAAACTTTTCAGGAAAAAATCTTTTCATCATACCCATGTATTAATTTTCATGTGAACATATAACTAGGCACATTTTAACACTGTGGTCAAAACTAAGAATTTTCTTTTATTATATATATTGATATTTTGAAATTTTTATTTGGCAATAGAAATGAAACTTTAAAATGTCATAATTTCCCATGAACCTACATTTTAAAGACGCCATTGCTTAACTCATCTAAATAATCCTGTTGATAAAATTGAAAGGTCCCACTCAAATTTGACTTAAAATGTAGTACATTTTAATACATATCACTCCAAAAAAAATGAAGGAAACAAATTGAAAACTTTCCTTCTCATATGATATTGAGAGTACTAATAAATGAAAATGCTTTATCTTAACAATCTCTTCCTCATGGATTATTTCAGTAGAAATTCAATGAAATTGTTATAAGGGAAAAACAAAACCTCATTACAAAGCTTTCATTGTGCCAAGTGTGATAACAGTGCTCACAAAAGTAAATCCTAGCTCTTTGTTCAGAGTTTTGTGTGCAATTCAGATAAAAGTTGAAGTTTCTCTTTCCCTGTAAGCAAAAGTTAAGCATCTGCCCTAAGTACAATTTTGGAGTGCACACTACATTAGATTTCAGCCTTAGGATCTCCTTTGTCTCACCTAACTAGAGACATTTAAAAGCTGATAAGCCTAAACTAATTGACTAGGCTCCCATTTTAATCAATCAACAAAGACAGGCATCTCCAAAGCATGATTTGTCCTGCTTATCTTAGAGACATAGGTGCAGAAATCTCATTACCATGGGATGAGTTGCTTTTTCAGAAATACCTCTCTCTCTCCTTCAACTACAAAAGAGCTTAAATAGTTTGGTTAAATTAAACGTGCAACTTTCAAATGACTCCAGTGGATGAGGTGAATCCCTTTGCATGTGAGACTAGATAGTTTTCCAATATGTTATTCCTACCCTTAAGTTCTGAACTCTGTGGGTAAAATGCAGGCTTTCAATGGGACCAAGATGGGACCCTGGTTGTCACCTTGAGTTTCGCCTTGAAATTTGGGCTTCTGAGGAACTTGAGACACAAAGGAAGGCTCTGGTTTGACACCAAGAAGAAGGAAGCTCTTAGATGAGCCCCCATGAAGACACACTGCCATGTTTTGTACAGCCCTACTTCTGATACATAGTTAAAATTCAGCACAGTTAGTAAATCCTTATGCTTCATGAAGTTCTTGGAGGCATAAAAAGTGCATGGCAATTACAGCCAGTAAATCCTATTATAAATTATATAATATGCATGCATTTCAGCTACATTATGATTCAATGTTGTATTTTTAATGGCATCTTTTTGAACAATTTTAGTTGGTCATCACGTTGGACTAAAAAAATTAGGCTATACAACCTTTCTATTTGTTAATATGAGGTCTGAGTCTTGTTATTGGGTTCTGGGAGCGGGTAGTGTTTTTTTCTTTAGTTGGGATTTTTTTTCTCTCTTTTAATATATGTATCAGAAATGCATGTTATGTGTTTCTATTCTTGAGGCAATTACAATTTGTAAATGAAAATTCATGAAAGCTTTGTTCTTTAGTTATTTCTTAGCCAAAGGGAGAAAATCAACCTTTGAATTGTTTAAGTGACATGACATAAGGGTACTTCAAGGTCCCAGTTTTTTATTATTGTCTTCTGACCGTATAGGTTGAAGCAAAATTATCCAGATAAAACTCTTTAATATAAAATGGATAAAGAAATCTAAATCTCTGGGAGCTATAGGCTCTGACTGCTAAATCACTTTGGGTAGTGTTACCATCTTCTAGCTTTAGACATCTATATTGTAGGAATCTCTTTTTCTTTGTTAAGCCTATCTGAAGGTAGACATCTAATCCAAATCAGATGAAATATGATTTAGGATTGGTTATTTCTCACCACTGATTTTAAAGGGACTTCAAGTGACTACTTCAGATGCAGATTCTCTATGTGGTCAGATGAAACCCATCCTATGAGAGTAGCACAGATGTAGCACGGATGTCAGGAGATAAATGCTACCCTCACTGATAATTTCTAGCCTAGACATAGGAATTTTATTAGCACATTTTGAATACAATATGAAGATCAGCATTACGATTCCATTTTACAGATAGAAAAGCTCAGAGAGAGCTCAGAGAAGTTGAGTGATATGTACAAAGGGGTCAGGCCAGACATTGGCAGAGCTAGGATTACAACCAGTGCCTTCTGGAGCTCTGCCCAGCTGCGGTATCATTTGGGCAGAACCCAATAGAGAAAAAATGAAAACATCTGAAAAATCTGACCCAAAGCAACTCTGAAAATGTCATCTGATTCATCTGCAGGCATATTTCATTGTAAGGACCTTTTACCCTAACCCAGCCTTCTAAAGGGACTTTGAAATGGAAGCTATGTATTTGTATATATGCAGTGAGCTCTTCTTTTTAATACCCTTTACACTAACCAATGTAAAGTGGCCAGCAGCACTTAAATATTAATTAGGAATTAATTTGTTTCCAGACTTAAACTGAAGAGTAGAAAATATTCATTTTATTTGGCATTTTTTTGGTACCGGCTCACAAATAGCTGAATATAATAAATAAAGTATTTTAATCTGTGAGTTCTTACAAATAGAGGTTATTAGTAGATGGTGAAGTAATTTGCTTCTGCCTTTGAAGCAAATCACTTTCCTATCAAAGGAAACTCATCTCTGCTGGAACAGTACTCTAGCTCCCAGGCAAGGAGATGGAGTTAGCTCAAGCAGATCCTCCCTGAGAAAATCAAGCTTGTGTTACAACTCCAAGTTAGCCTGAAAATGAGGAGTGTTTAGATCTGGCGCTCGTAGCTATCATAGCAGAGTAACAAAACAAAAGTAAGCTCACTGAAGACTGGTGGGAGGCAGGAGAATGCCACGGGCCTCCCTGCCTACTTGTATCACTGTCTAGACCCATCTGGGAATGCATTTGCTGGGAATTGGAGAGGTTTATATGACGTGCACAAAAAGCTGTTTTGGATCATTACGGCAGTATTGGTACCCCATGGGAGTATAACTACTTCATAAGGAAAATTTATGAGTGAGAAGAGATTTGGAGCCTGAATAAAAGGGAGGGGTCAACAGGGTGAAATAAAAGGAATGGAGACAGGTAGGGTTGGAGTTCCCCAGGGATTAGTATTGGATTGATTCTGCATATCTTCATTAATTATTCTGACCAAAGGAAATGTAGGAATGCTATATTAATTTTGGCTAACAGCCTGATTTTTGAATGCATGGTCAGAACAGAAAATCATAGTCCATAGGCAAGCATCTTCGTATTTGTGAAACACAAGGAGAAAATATGTACATGCAAAAATAATTATTTTAAAAAATCCAATTTTGCCTAGCTGATCAAAAACTACAGCTGGTTTCATGATTTGAAGTAAAATCCTAACAAATGATTCAAGTGTGTCTTGCTGCAGCAATCATGCTTGGTACTGCTTCCTTTTCCATTCTTGTGTGCCTCTCATTACACTGTCAATGCTTGAAGAGAGAAATGAATGTGTACAGTGTCTTGGTTTAATCCCGGCCGGCAACTAAGCCCCACAGAGCCGCTCACTCACGCCCCCCACAGTGGGATGGGGGAGAGAATTGGAAGAGTAGAAGTGAGAAAACTCGTGTGTTGAGATAAAGACAGTTTAATAGGTAAAGCAAAAGCCGCACACACAAGCAAAGCAAAACAAGGAATTCATTCACTCCTTCCCATCGGCAGGCAGGTGTTCAGCCATCTCCAGGAAAGCAGGGCTCCATCACGCCTAACGGTGACTTGGGAAGACAAACGCCATCACTCCTAACTTCCCCCCCTTCCTTCTTCTTCCCCCAGCTTTATATGCTGAGCATGACACCATATGGTGTGGGATATCCCTTTGGTGAGTTGGGGTCAGCTGTCCCGGCTGTGTCCCCTCCCAACTCCTTGTGCACCCCCAGCCTACTCGCTGGTGGGGTGGGGTGAGAAGCAGACAAGGCCTTGACTGTGTGTCAGCACTGCTCAGCAGTAACGAAAACGTCCCTGTGTTACCAACACTGTTTCCAGCACAAATCCAAAACATAGCCCCATCCTAGCTACTATGAAGAAATTTAACTCTATCCCAGCCAAAACCAGCACAGTATGTTAGTCGTTGGGAGAGCAAACAATACATGCTGTGAACATCTGGCTGGACCTATAAATTGCAGAACATGAGTTTCACTGAATTTATTCTTTTTTGCATTATCATAGTTTTAATGAAGATTAGTGTTGTTTACGATAAACAAAAACCTTTGCAAGATCTAGAGCAAGTGTCCTTAAATATTTGAGAAATAAATAGCATTTGCTCATAAAAATGAGTGCCTTGCTTCCAATCTGAAAATACTTGTATTTAACCATCAGCCTTCACTTCTCTTTATGCATATGACAAAATCATCCCTCAGCCTTCTCCTTAGGAAATGGATTGAACTGTAGTGCATATGGTCCTACCCTTTAGTAACTCTCAGAGCTTTAACCAGTTTGATACTGATAATTACTGTATTTTCAAGCTAAACATCTATGTTCTTTTCTGATCAATCAGGGGAAAATAGTTATCATCATCCTCTCAGGATGAGACAAACCACTCTTTGGAGGTGTGCACTGCTCTCCACTGATCACACAGTGAGCCTGGGGCTCAGATTTGCATGTCTAACTCCCAGATGACCACAGAAGGGCAGATTACTCCTTCTTCACATGAACCCTGTTTACCAGGTGATCTAGATCACTCTGTATCAGGCATCCATCATCCTACTTCCTCCTGCGTTCCTGACCTTGATGTCAACAACAAATTTATCAGCTATCAGACTACGTTTAGTTCCTGAACATTGATAAATACCACAAATAATACAGATTCAATAGCTCATCTGTGTGCAGTCCCACAGAAACAAACCTGTTCAGTGTTAATTTGCCATTTATACATTTATTCAGAGGACTGTCACCTGTCCTATGTTTAATCTGCTTGACATGTACCATATTAAAGTTATGCCATCCTGTTTTCTTAATCAAAATAGTGCGCAGTGCTAAGCCAAAAATATGGAAATCTACGTCTACTTCATCAATACTGTCTCTATTAACATACAAAAGTCAGTTTGACAACATTTGTTTTCCATACTAGTTGGTATCAATTTTATTTTACTCCTTTAAATCCTTGCTATTCAAGTCCTGAGATCAATATCAGACTGACAGTAAGACATATTTATTGTCTCATTTATCCCTTAAAAGCAATGGTGTAACATTGACATCCCTATAATTTTTTGAACTTCCTCCTATTCAGTGGTTATTGAAAATGGAGCATGAATGGTACTGAGAGCTTTTTGGCTAAACAAACTTCCAGGTATAAGTACCTGGATTTTCTGGCTGAAAAACTTTCATAACTACTCTTTAACATCTTCCTAAAGAGACTTGTCTTTAGTATCTTCATCTTTTGAGCCATTTTAGTGGAAAATGAATACAGTAATCAAGTTCTGACCTTACCAATATCATGTCCAGATAGACATAGACAACACGTAAACCTATTAGTGGTTTACATATATGTGCTCGATAGTTTGAAAAGTTAATGAAAGGTTTTCTCCCTGAGATGTTTTTGAATACTTAAATGCATAGGTACTCAATGACTTTTTTGCCTCGATCTTCACCGGCAAGTCCTCGAGCCACACCGCCCAAGCCGCAGAAGGCAAAGGCGGGGACTGGG